>NC_034606.1:16895395-16922895 GCF_900095145.1 Mus pahari | reverse complement strand
CTAGTAGAATATATTAAATAGAGAGAACAATCTAAAACTGCGTACCAATTAACAAGTAATATTTCAGATTTATTTATACAACTGATAAAATGAGCCTCAAGTAAGTTTAATAACTGTGCAAAATTTTATTCATTCTATAATCATTATTTATTTATAGAAAGCCTTTATTTAGCCCTTGCTATCCTCAAACTCTTAATGTAGCTTAGACAAGCTTTGAACATATCCTTCTCTTGTTTCCATTTTTCAAGTACTATTATTATAGGTACACCTCATCATTGTTGGCTTAATAAGATATTTTTAAGTCCCTACTATGCTAATTTTTTTCAAAATGTGTCTTAAAAGTACCCACATTATTAGTTGCTAATAAAAAGATGTTATTTTTCTTTTCACCATGTTCCACGTATAATCTTGTTAATACCTTATGAAATGTCACTATTCATTTAAAGAACTATAGCATATGCTGGGAATTAATTGTGTACTCTTATCTTATTTTGATCAGGTTTAATGACTTATGTGTTTGAAGGATGGTTGCCAACTTCTGGTCCTGTAAAATATAATTTGGTGAAATGAGAAGTTGTTAGAAAATTAGAGAAACCAGAATGAATTTGTCCAGTGATTGCAAACCTAAATTGAGTTTTCCTTTGACATGGATTTCATTCACGAATTGTAAATGGAAACCTATAGCAAACCTTTAATGTCCATCCAGTCAAAGCTAGCACTCAGTGGTTTCTTTAAATAATGGCAGTGTGGGCAGTAACCTGTGTATTTCCTTTTAGTACTTTATTAAGTCATTATGTGTCAATCACAGTCATCAATGAGCCAGTTACTCTTAATTTTAGCTGTTTTGTCCACAGTAATTACAGATCAGAAGTGTTCTTATATGTTCTGTGGACTGAGCAATCCTTTCTCACCAAACATGGCCTTTGAGAGGTTTTTTTTTTTCTCATCAAAACTATGAAACAAAATAATAGAACATTTAGTATATAATTTCTGATAATCACAATATTTTTAAAAATATATTTAACATATTAACACCAGTATAAAACATTGACCTACTTAAGAAATTCCATCCTATCAGCAAATTTATTCTAGCCAAATTTATGCTGGTTACCTTAAAATAGGTTTTTTATTGTTTATAAAAAAATACTTTTTGTAAATATTATATTTCATTAATTACATTTAAATCCAAACAAAGGGCATTACATTTAATATATACTTCATGGCAGAAATATGCAAGTTTGGGCAATTACACATTCTTACAAGGTCCCCATATTAAATAGTAAGGGAAACTTAACTCTTTGACTGGGTTTGTTAATGCATTTATATTAAGTTTCCGATATTTGGATAATGACTCCCAAAGTGTCAGATCTCCCTTGCCTCATTGGGGCCCTGGCAACACTGAATGAGGTGAGTTTGGAACGTATGTTTCTTTGTCTTCCAACTTTGAATTTCATGGGAAACCCACTGTACTCGCTTGAGTTCCTAACAAAACTTCCACGTAGACTGTCTTAGTTGTCTCAGATCTCTACATGATCATCTTTTTTTTTTTTTTTAAGATTTATTTTATTTATTATATGTAAGTACACTGTAGCTGTCTTCAGACACTCCAGAAGAGGGCGTTCGATCTTGTTATGGATGGTTATGAGCCACCATGTGGTTGCTGGGATTTGAACTCTGGACCTTCGGAAGAGCAGTCGGGTGCTCTTACCCACTGAGCCATCTCACCAGCCCCATGATCATCTCTTGAGGCACCCTTCTAGTCTTAGTCGGTAATAATTTTTTGTCATATAGGAAGTGCATAGAAAAACAACCATCATGCATATTCCATTTTTCCTACAATGAAATTGGCAAGTAGTGCTATAACTATCATGGGACAGTAGAAGCCATGCACTTGAGCATGAGATTGGAACCTCAGTCCTTTCTTGTTCATCCCAGTTACTTGTTGTTGCTGATGATGTGTTTGGGGGTTGACTTTTTTTTTTTTTTTAAGAGTAAAAGTTTGCAATTCTCTCCTATAGTAATTTATTGCAACATTAAATTAACTTCTATTAAGTAATGGCATATGTATGGTAAAAATGAATCATTTCTATGAATCTTTACATGTAAGGGTTAGATGGTCTTTAAGGAATTTAAGAAAATTAGAAAAAATGTTTTAACAGCAAATTATGTTAAGATGCAATATATTATTTAATGAGAAAAAATTAAGTGTTCTCATTATTCTAATTTCTGTATTTTTAACAGATTTTCAAGGCAGTAAGTTCAGGCTTTTACCACTCATGTTTTAATAGTTGATTTTAATACAATAATATTTTTAAGATTTGTCTTTGTGTGTGTGTCTGTGATTGTATATTTGTGTTTGTACATGTCCACATGCATATGTGTGAGAGTGAGTGCATATGTGTACATGAGTGATTTCAGATACTAGATAAGGCTAGAAGGTGTCCTAGTTCCTGTAAACTGGAGCAACAAATTAGAGGCAAGTAGGAAACACCCATGCATGTCCTTGGAGCCCAACTCAGGTCAACCCTGGAAGAGTGCTCATGTTCACAGTCACTGAGCTGTATCTCAACCACCCACGTAACATTTTTACTCTTGATTTTATTGATAAAATTCACCTCTTTTTATTTTCCTCTATGTTTGTATATGTTTTGTGTGTGCACATGAATGTCTTCTATTGCTGCCCAATTTATTTAAGAAATGCCCTTTCGCTGAGCCTGAATCTGACTGAGTTTGTCATGGTGACTAACCAGAAATCAGATACCTCCTTGTCTCCACCTCTCCAGTTCTGAGGTGACAGATCCTTCCCATCTTCCAGATTTTTTTTATGTGTGTGATGATGGAATAAATGCAATGTCTTTGCTTATGCGGCAAACAGTTTACTACCTGAGCCGTTTTATGTCTTTTCTTTTGAAGTTCTTTAGGTTGATTTGCCTACTCAGGATAATTCTTCACAGCTCTCCATTCCTGCTTGCTTCTAGACTAAGTAGGAGATTAGTGGGAGTTGACAGCTAATTAAGATTTAAACTCAAATGTGAAATCTCTAAGGATTTACTTGTGCATTTTTGTGATACTCTTTGTCTGGAGAACTATGGCAGGACTTAGCCATCAAGGTCAGCGGGGAGTTACTGAGGACAAGCTGACCATGCGTGCTGTAGGCACAAATTTGAGACTTTACAATAGCATGAACTTGAGCCATTATAAAAGCCTTATTGGAAAATGTAGATACAGAACAGTGGACAGCATATATTGTGATTTCAAACTCAGATTATAAACTATCTGAGGCAGAAAGTACATTCTAGTAAGGAAAGGTAGGCACATTTTGAGAAGAGAAGGGGGTTTCTCATATCAGTCCTAGAGTCATACATGGAAGAATGCTGGAATAAAAAGGTTCTAAAACAGAACTAGTCATTGTCAAATGCAAGGAACACTATGCATACAGTGGACGAACTTATGTACCCCATGTATACAAAAAGGAGGAAAGAGCATAAATTTTATGGGAAATAATAAGATACTGAAAAAGTGTAAATATATACAGAATGTACCATTATCATATAATGGTGCTTTTATTTTGCATTTATTAACAGATTTGCTTTTCAAATGATGCTATGGTTTTGGCTACATAGTATTACTTCACATTTCTAGATAAAAATATAGCAATATAGATTGGTTTAAAAAAAAAAAAAAAAGGAAACTTAGCCTAAAATAAAGATGTGACCCAAAATAGAAGTGCTTGTGAATATGAGATCTGTGAAGATCTTTAGGGAAATGGCTACAATTTGGGACTTGGTTGGTAATAGCAATGCATGTTTAACAAATAAGAGTAAAACAAGCAAGTCCATCTAAGTCATAGATGTTTTGTAAAAGTTGAATTCAGCTTCTATTCAGAGACTTGCTGAGCACCAGTTTACATTTCAAATATTTCCAAATTTATGGGAGAGAGAATAAGGTCAACTGAATATATGCTTTTACAAACTCGTTTTGTAATGAGTACAAGACAGCATGATCCAGTGTTTATATTTGACGTGTTTATATATACACCACTAGATTGTAGGGATCTTACAACAAAAGGGTGCCTAATTTTTTTCTTGTGTGTGTGTGAGTGACTGTGTGAGTGTGAGTGTGTGCATGTTTCCCATGTCATTTAACAAGTATTTGCAAAAAAAATAGTTTGATATCTCTGGGGGTAAGTGAGTAAAATCCTTATGGAGATGGAGGTGCTAATTGCAATAAAAAAAACCAATCTTATTAGACATTAAGACATATCTAAGGGAGCTAAACTTTGAGTGAAATCAATGCTATGATAGGTATTACCAAACAAATGAAATATATGTGAAATTTTGTTGGAAGAAGATAATGTAACCAAACAAAAAGATAAAAAAGATAATCTAACCAAACAAAACAAAATACTAGAGAACCTCATTAGACTTTCTGTTCATAAGCTTAGCTTTTTATCTAAGAAAGGAGCAATACATAATTTTTCTAAGTGTTTGTGTCTATGGCAGAGGGTAGACTGAATTATTTCTCCACACGGGCTTCTGTGAACTGTTACTGTTTTCCCCTTTGTGATAGGATTCATTTTAGATTATGTTAATTTAGACCATTCATAAAAAAACAAGGCCATAAATAGAAATTTCTAATTTTCAGATTTTCATACCTTTTGAGAAATACAGGTTTTTTTTCTTCTTTTTATACAAAGAAGGCTACTAAAACTGCAAAAAATTTTCTTCTTTTTGGTTTTCTTATTACTTCAAAAATTCATGAGCATAGTGTTTTTAAATTTAGGTTTTAAAAATGTCCTCATGCTGAGCTCTTGTTTGCCAAGTTTTAGTTTGGAGGGAATTTTTATAACTGAAAAGAAAAATCTGAAAATAGAATATTTTAAATGGAAATTCTCACACACTCTGACTGTGAGCCACAAATGTTGCCAGTATTTGAGAATGAAGGTGACTTTTCATTATTTTGGTATTCAGCCATGACTTCATGTGATTATGGGACAGAATTGTGTTTAGCATTATGCTAGCTGTGTTAAATTGCTTGAACATACTAAGATTTGTGACCACGTTTTGTAAGAGGATAAGACTTTTAAATTCGTTATTTGTGCTCTATCAAATATAGTTTATGTTTCAGCAGTCTGTTAAGTTCATCTCTTTTGAATTAACTTTCTGATTTAGCTGAACGTCTAGTTTCAAATTTACTCTAGAAAGCAGATTTCTTGTCATTGAATTGATCATAGTGAGACATCTTTGGAAGCCTAAAAGGTTTCCTTTCGAAGTTCTTACTCTATCACTTTCATCATGTGAAACCAAAGGTCAGCTATCATTTGGGGAAACCCAGTTTATGTCACATGTCTGTCAGGTCCCAATAGACTTTGGACACTTCTCATCTCTGTGCGGGGATTTTGGGTCACAGGAATCAAAAGTAACACTTTAAAAATTGATAACTTTTTTGTGACGCTTGCTGCAAACCAGAGCCAGGGTGTGATTCGAGACGAGAGCATGAGAAGTAGTCAGTCTTTAAAGTTTGGAAACAGTGATTGTGAAATGCTGGGACAGAGGGACTGAGGTAGCTATCCAGGGTGGACAGGTGCCACATCCACATGAGTCAAAACCAACAGGCAAAAAAAGAGAGAAAAAGAAATGGTAAAAAGAGCGGCAATAACGTTTATACATTCCATTTTCTTAGGTTGTCTCCTGAGAAATAAGTTTCCGAGAAGCAGCATATATTAATTTTAACCCAAATCTCACAGAACATTTGAGTAATGTAGAAAATTTGTAGACATCTGCTGAATTTTATTTTAAACATAATTCACATTAAAGGAGACAAAGTCCTTGTTTTTCCTGGAATCCGTCTCTGTTCTTTCTTCCCACAGAGAGACAGTAAGTCCAGGTTTGGCCGAAGATAGCCCTTTTAAACTGTTGACATGTATTTTCTCTGATAAAAGTGCCATCAAAGTGAGGGAAAAATAACTTGATGAAGAAAAACAATAAAGGGAATAATACATAAAATGAAGGAGTTAAAAAATGTGTAACTATTCTGTGAGACAGGTGCATAAATTAGTGATGGGATATTGCTTAACTACATCCTGAAAAAGGCTACTTCCTCAATTTAAGGAGGCTTTCTAACATCTGTGTCTGGAACTAATTCTGATAACCTTGACATTCAAACTGGAGATAAAGGATAGATAACTATTTTTAAAATGCTTCAGCATGGCAAGTGGAATTAGCTAATATTGATAAATAAAGCAACGTGACATCTGTGTTGAATTCCAAATTGACTGGTTGAGCAGAAAAGAGATGGTCTTATTATCAAGATGTAAAATGCATTGGGAAAAGTCAAGGTCAATGCTGATATATGACTCAATGCAAAACCTTTTCATTCTTAATGAAAATCTCTCTCAGTAAGAAATTGACAGTTGCAGAACAGTGTTTTGTGAGAAGTTTAACAGTTTGGGGGCGGTCCTAAGAGACAATGACTCAGAAAAAGAAATCGCATTAGTAGGTAGCTTATAATTTGTAACTTAAAGAAGAGCAAAAATAGTAGTTTTCAAATAATGCTTGAATTATAGTGGGGTGACCTGAGCTCTGGCATGTGCAATCAATCAAGTCAGTGTCTGCAACTGCAGTTTTCAGATCTCTGGAAAAAAAAAAAATTCCTCACTGACCACTGAAAATGCATTATAAAGGGTAAGACCATGGCAGGTCAATTCATGCATATATGTCTCAGATTCTTCACAGACAACTGGGAACCTGAAAATGAATTCTTTACTATTTTCTGAAACTTATTTGTCATGGATCAACTTCAGTTAGACTTTCCTTGTGAAGATTCTACCTCAGTTCTTTTCTTCGCATCCCCGCCCCCTATAAAATGATGGCTTCTTTTTACAAGATGGCAAGCAAAATGGTGGTTCTGTTGGTTCGCTATTGATTTAGATGTGAGGAAACAGGCTTGAACCGAGATTTATGAGATCATGACAAGAAGAAAGGCAGAGGGAGTTGAATGAATGTTGGTGATGTCTTCCCAGTCTACTTTGAAGCTAACTGAAATGGATATGGGTTTTTGCTTGTTGTTTGTTTTGCTTTGTTTTTGTTTTGTTTGTTTGTTTTGAGTGAAAAGATTGAAGACAGAAGGGGAAAAACATCTCATGGATCAGGAGTACAACCAGACGTGCTTTCAGAAGGGAAAAGTGTTTCACACAGAGATTCCCTAAGCCTCCCTAAAAGACTAAACTAAATCAGCGATGATATGAAGAATTTCCTGTTTGAGCTCCTTCCTCAACGTTTATGACTCAAGTTTGTTATGGGTCGACTTCTTTCAATCTTTTCTAGTGGGGATTCTATTTGGGTTGATTTATCAGTCTCTCTTTAAAACGTTTAAGAAATTTAGTTAGTCTTGGAGAAACTGTTCACTGAGTTGTATGTGGCAGAAAATTAGCAGTATTGACAAAACCTGAACTGGGTTGTTTAAGCTTAGCATTTGGCTTGCATGTCTATGTTTGCCTCCCCCATGTCACATACATTGCTGGGTCCTGCAGTGGCTACAGTGTTCTCTCCCTCATGTGCAAGAAAGTCCCTGACAATGTGCATTAAAATCTCTGCCCCTAGTGTCATGCCTAACACCTAGCAGCTAGTCCAGAAATGGGAATAAATAAATAAATGAAATCATCACTTGCTAAACATAAGCCTTCTCCTGGGAACACACTGGATCTATTAAGAAAGTCTGTGTCTGTATAAAGTGATGGGAAAAGAAGATGTTAGGGTTTAGGGAAAACATCCTGTAAGTTTATTCACCATTAATTTTTGAGATGTTTTAATATATGAGTAAAAGTACTCTGTAATATTTATTGCTAGTTCTTTGTACACTAACACGTTCAAATAATCACTAAGAAGGATTTTGAGGCATGAGAGAGAATATTTGATTAGATAATACATTTCTTGAGTACAAACAAGAGGGTCACCTAAATCCTCATAGGTAAAAATTTACATTTCAGAACTTCTAGAAATGGCCACTGTCTGGCCTTTCCAGAATACACTGAAAGATACAAAACAGTCATGAATACTCTCCAGAGATGTATAGCAAGATATGTAGTATGTTTTAACTCATTGTCATGAAAAGGAGTTCTAGAAAACTCTGAATTCAGAAAGTACAGCAAAGTTCCGAGGAAAACCTTCCAGCGTCTCTTTTTCTGCTGTTCAACACGATGTAGAAGGAAATGCTCCCGGATTTGATGGCCGTTACCTGATGGAAAACAGACATCCTTTGGATTGTCCTTAAGCATGCTGAACGGGTCTAAATGAAATTAGAAGAATTCACTGAGGCAGAGATGGTTGAGGAAAACAAATGGGCAAAACCCAGGAGCTTACCACATTAGGAGCACACGTGTTTTCAAAGTTACCCTATAGGAAATGTGTATCACAAAGGGTCAGACTAAGTATTTATCTGAGGCATAGAGAGTGTTCATGTCAGTTAGCTCTAAACTAAATGGCAAAATTCTCTAAGCTTGGCCATCTTAAGAATTCTGATATGTTTAATCTCAAAAAAGGTTTTATTTTCTTTTTCACATAAAAGTGGGTCCATGCACTCTGTGTAGGATCCATCTTATTTATGATATATGGTGCTTCCTGTTTTGCCATCAAATTAAAAACATTTGCATATTGCCCACAGAAAATCAGATTTACTTCTTATTTTCAACTGGGCAGTATTTCCTCATGATGGGGCTTTACAGCTGTATTTTCTTTCAACTAAATAAGTATGTTCAGGTTGACATAACTGAAGAGACAAATACGTGTCTTGTTTTACATTTCAAGAAAGCAAATTGTAAGTGCTTCTTTCAAGGAATAAAGGTGACAAATATTGTGATAAGCCCCCCCACACACTCGTGTAATGTTAGATATATAACTTCTCTCCCACACAGCCTAGTGGAATGACAGTGTAGTTTAAAGACGTCAGCAAGGCATTAGGATTCACAGCCCATGCGGAAGCTTCACCCTCAGGCCAGACCTATAGCAGTTGTAAGAAAATGATTTATTTCTTGTAATAAACGTTACTTCTCAATCTGTTTGCTTGTTCAATGGTTGCCGTCCCCAAAGAAAAGGTCTATCTCCAATTAGGACTGGCATGTATTATCTGTCAACTTTATATAGTACTGTAAAAGTCATAGAGCTGACAGTAATATTAGCAGGATGTTTTATAGATCTTGGGCTGTGTGAGGCTTTGTATGGGTGAGGATTCTATGGGTCTGTGGGGCTCTGGGGTCCAGGATAAGGTTGCGTGTCGATGAGTCTTTGCTGTGCTTCTTGGTAAATGAACATCTGGCTCACATATTGACTCCATGTGTGAAAATGAGGTCAGCTCATATAATGACCAGAATCAATCAGGCTGCAGCCGAGGAGTAACATACACTGGTCTTGATTTGTTAGACAACCAGAATTGGCAGCACCTTGCATAATTTGGCACCAATTGACAAAGATTAGGCTGTTTGGGGGCCCTGGATGGTTATTAATTTGAACCCCCCCCTTAAATATTTTGCAGAGTAAAATCAGCTGTAACTTATTTGTCCTGGGCTCCTTCTTTTCATACTGGCTCTAATTGTTTTAGACAAACAAGTGAGCTTGCCGCCTGTTCCCTTTGCACAGGAAGACATGAATTCTTTGATCCATACAATATTCTTTAGCTCAACCTTGGAGCTATTTACTAAGGAGATTTCTTTGCAGACAGACAGTAGAGCCGGTTCTTTGTGAGGCGAAATGAATCCAGCTTCTATGGGTTTCAGCTCATATTTCTACTACTTAGTTACTGTACGGGAGATAAAATGAACCATCTTTGTTTTTAAGAAGACGTAGGTTTGTTTTTTCTTTAGCATGTACTTTTGAAAACTGAAAATGATTTAGACTTTTGACCTGATTATTTCTTTCCATGGTTTCCACTCATGAGAACATAGCTAGACCTCAGAAAATGACCAAATTTATTTTGCTTTAGCAAGCTGCACAATCAGGAAGAAAGAAAAAAAATAGTGTGATTTTTAAAAATACTCTCCACATTTATAGTAAGCATTTTGGAACTAAGACTCATTAAGGAACTTCCAGGTACAAAAGCCTGCCGGGCTTTATGAACAGGAGGCACTGAAACCCAGTACTAGTCATGATTGTAAAGTGTAATTTAAAAACTCCCTATTTATTACTGCCAGTAGTCTTCAACTGCTTAGACTCATTTACCCTGAATTTGGAAAATTGTATTTGCATCAGTATCTCAACCCATACTTCGTTCATCCTTCCAACCAAATGACATGCATTCAAATAGTTTCTCTAAACAGCTTATACATAATGCACACATAATAGTAGAAATACTAGGAGAGTTTCATAAGTAGGTTTTTCTGCAGGGTAAGATGTGAACCCCTTTAGGACTCTTTGATTTCTAGTTAGCACAGATGAGAAAAATATTGAAAAAATAATTCTCAAAGTCTCAGAGAGGAATTTTAATCTGCATCTATGTTAATGAATAATTCCTACTATAGTTAGCATTTAATTTTGGGGGCCTCTTGAAAAGTCATATGCATTTTTCCCATATTTGTTTTATTTCATGTATTTCCCGTACAAAAATTTAAGTAATAGCTAAAACATATTTCCTTAAACAATGACAACAACAAAAAGCATAGGCTTTTCTGATTTTTTTATCCTCGATCACCAAGCTCATTAACATCATTTATTGTGTGGTTTCTGTGTTTTTGTCAATGATTTTATGAGTAACTTTGAGAAAGCTTTGGGCCATGTCAGGTAAGTGTTTATAGTTCATTAATAAGATAAAGTGCTGTCATTGAAAGATGAAGCAAGACTGACTCCTAAATAAACCATGATTAATCAAACATTTTATACCCTGGGATGTACTTTTAAGTTGTAGATTGATGCTGAGGGGGTTTTCTGAGGCTGTCACACTTTGGGAGTTTTTTTTTTTTTTTTTTTTTTTTTCCCCTTCCCTTAGACAACTTCCTGAGTTGAGAAACAGAACTTTTCAAGGGAAGTAGTTTTTCAAAGAGTAAACACACATTTCAGATTTTTTTTTTTTAATCGAGAAGCTTTTAAGTCTAAACAAGCATTCCTCCTGTAAGTCTTCTTTTCTCAGTCCTAGATTGTCCCCAGAAGGCTTAAACCCTAACTCTGGTAAACAAAAGGTCTTGAGTCCCTGTCCGATGCCTCCCATGATCAGTTTACAAGAATTCTGACTAAAGACATTGGAACCAAATGCATACCTCTCAGAGGTATGTGGATTATTTATTTGAAAAACAAAAAGGGTTGGAGAAAACATGAGGGAAATGCAATAATATTGATAAAATGGAGTTTTAAAGCCCAGACCATAAAGTGACACAATCTCACATAACAGATATAATAGGGAGGACACTGTTAAGGTGTTACTGGGGTGACTTGTTAGAAAAAACGGCTGTGAGTGCTTGCCTCACACATTAAAACCATTTCAGCACACATGGGTTTTTCCTGTTTTTTTATGACTAGCCCCAGGTAAAAATTCTTGCATATTAAAAATATTACCACCATGATTTTAAATTGAGGCCAAGTTTTGTTTCTGGAATGTGTGATAATTCACCATCCTGTCTACACTGTAAATGAAACCATGGTTTTGGTTATATTCTCAAAGCTTTTTTAAAGTGGTGTGGACAGCTTTATATTTCACAAGATGCTTCTTTGTCTTTTTGTATATTGGTTAATTTGGAATAATTTTGTCATTTAAACCATCCATAAATGCTAATTGACAATGACAGTAACATTCAGGGCAGGCTGCAGATGTCTGTCTTCTGTTTCCCTCTTATTTACACAAGAGTGTTTGCTTGGTATGGCGAAACATAGTTTTGCCAAAATGACAGATGCTGGGATTCTCTGCCTGGGAGTAAAGACGTATATCCTGTACCTTATAAAAATGGCAGCCTAAACTGTACATGCACTGTGGTGTGTTAGTATAAAACATTGTCCTCTGGTGGTCTTCCTGGTGCAGGTATTCATAGACCTCAATAAAGTTCACATTTTTTTTTTTTTACTTCATTTCATCTTTATTTTATTTCAGATGTAATTTTTGTACATTTTAACTAGCTAGTTACAGAATAAGTCCCTCCTATAGGAGATCACTTATTTTCAGTAGCAATAGCCTTAGAGGTTTAGAATACTGAACCTAATATATTCACGGAAAATGACTGTTACCAGTTTACCTGATGGTCACATGTCCTGTACTGGGCCACAAAACGTATTTTCTGTCTGCATCCAAGACTTTGTCTTTTGATGAAATCTGTTTAAAATTAAAGGAGAGGACCATGTTAGAGATGGGTGGTTTCAGTTGTATGCACTATGATTTTTTTTTTATAAAACTAATCTGAATAATCTTACTTAAGTTTTCATTGCAGAAGGGGCTCAGACACTGAAATAATTGTCACAGTATATTTTAGGAAATAAGGGTCACCGATTTGGCTTGATTCATTTTTGTCTATCATTTCTTATTTGATGCAAACGAAAAGTGGAAAATAGTTTTTTTTGATGAGCCTCCTCAAACAGACCAGCGCTTTGGCCTTCTTATGTCTGGTTTGTATCCTTAATGCCCTTGGATACCTGACCCTTTTAAACCCCTCCCTTTTCCTTTTAAAAGTCTGTTTGTGTGTGTGTGTGTGTGTGTGTGTGTGTGTGTGTGTCTGTGTATGTGTGTATGTGTGTATGTGTGTATGTGTGTGTGTACTGTAGGTAAGATGCAATATGATTCAAAAATTGAATCCATAGCAGAGTTGAATTTATAATAGTCCATGACAAAATGGAAGTCACCAGAAAGTGAGAAGGATTTGACAAATGGAACAGAGGGCCAGAAAAGTGCCCATATGAGGTAAGAAGCTAGACTAAATAAAATGAATAGGTAATGTGTCCTTTGCAGATCAACGATCTAAAGGTTCACATTCAGGGACTCTGAACAGCCCCCGGGAAAACATGTTGTCTAGAAGTGTACACAGTTATCGCCACATGAACAATAATACCAAATAATGGAAAGCATACATTTTGGTGTTGTATTGTCAGTGGGGAAAATTACAGGGTTTCCATAGGAAGAAAGGAAGAAAGGAAATATTTATTTATTTACTTACTTATTTATTTTCAAGCCCAGAAATAATGTCCAGAATTGGAGAACTGGTCAAGCCGATGACAAAATGCATGGTGTGTATCAGATCACATCCTTGTGTCTTTCAAAGTTGCTTTTCACCTTTGTATTTTGTCTACATTACTTTTAATTTTTTCTAGAGCTGACAAAGACTGAAAATATCTGACAAAGCCGTTTAATTTCTAAATAAAATACTTTTGTTTTATATTTTAATTTGAAACTCAATGATTCAAGATACACTATACATAATTTTCTCTGTTTCAAAATACTGAAATTATATTTCTTATAGATATATTGAATTATATATATTATATGTAATTATTATAATGTTAATTGCCAAATGTAGACAATGAATCAAGAAAGCATTACTGAGAAATCAGTTTTACTATTTTTATTTGCCTGAGCAGATTTTGCTTTCTTTGACGTCAATTTTTGACCACAATGCTAACTGCTGTTGAATTGCCTAGTAATTCATCATCATTTCTCTTATATATTTAGATGTTACTTTTAGTAATTTTAACAGAGAAGAGACAGGAATTGGGAAGGTTCATTATTGTATTGTGCAGAAATGAAGTCAGATTATTTTTAGACATTAACTTTGAAGTTTTAGTATCAAATCATTTGTCAAAATGTCTTCATTATGATTAGTAATAAGCATCTCTCCCACTAACACATGAAGCGATACATCTTCTTAAGTACATATATCCAAGTACTATCCACAACATGATGCATTGAACCACCATTTCTGAGAGACTGATAGGACTCTTGGGTACCTCATGTGCTTCAGGTACTGTGAATTGAATGCAAGGTTGTATTCAATCCATGGGCTTGGGGGGCTTGCATAGATACCATGTAAACTTGGGCCTTCAGGTGTTTTGGCCTTTAAGTCTCATATATGTGCACATTTTCATACTTTCCACTTCTATTTCAGGTCCCTTGCTTGTGCACGGGTCCTACATCAAAGAGATAAGAGGAGGGGGCTGGTAATTGGAGATAATTAGCCTTTCATTTCTCTAGTTTTTGAAGTTCAAGCTTATTAGTGTCCTGGCTTCCATGGTTTTATCATCTGTTTTGAGCTGTTAGATTCTATTCTTTGTGAACTTGCTTCTTCTTTTTTTTTTTTTTCCTCATGCATAAGCAAACAAAAGCTAACTCAGAGAATATCGTGACTTAACAGATCTGGCACTAGTCCCATGGCTGTATTTTGTTCTGTCAAAGAAAACACTGGGTAAAATCTGCTGCATATCATAAGGAAGTAGCATTTGTCTTCTAGCTGATTCCATTCCTAATCTACTTTTGAGCACCATGGAAGGACCTGTCTACTGCATAGTTAAGTACGTAACGACATACACAGCTACAAAGTAGACCTAGTTACCTTAGGTTCTATTGAATTTGAAATTTCTAGCAAACACACATGAGATCATGTACATTTTAGGGAGGCCATTCTTCTGTCAGTGAGAATGATGCATTGAATTGGCAGCACCTGGGTCTAGAGATGACGACTGGGATGAGGACCTAAGTCAAAGCAAAAGAATTAGTGGTGATTCGATACACCCTGTAGGAAGCAACAGTGAATCTCTTTTGCAGCCAGCTACCACAGTGTAGGAAACTGGAGCATTTTCAAAGAGTGAGAAATAAGGAATTGATTTAATTTTTTTCTATAAGTGTTTATGGGACTCAGCTTAGCTATAATGGATTTTTAAATGAAACTTCAAATGTTACTCTTTGAGATCCACACTTTAGAACTGAAATCAGGTGAAGTTATTATTCCAGGAAGACATTTTATGTTGCTGAAAGATTTGGACTTAGTAGTTTTCAGTCATTGGTTGAAAATCAACCATGAATGAGATTTCCTACCGCTCACAGCTCCCAAGACAGCATGAGATTTGTAGGTTTCAGTGTTACACTACATAACATTTTATTAGCATATTTTCCTACAGATGTTCTGCCTTTTGACTACCAAGTCATCTTTGAATTCTTCACCATCTAGCTGCACCTAGAGCATTGGCCTAATGTCCACACACCTGTGTGCTTGGGGACTAAATAAACAGTTGTGATTAAATGGAAGAAACATGGAGTGAAACAAATAAAATTCTGGGGTTGATGTGATTTAAAATCCTCATTTCTAGTGAGTATTCAAAGGACTTTGATGAGAACCAGAAGAGACAGGTGGGTACTGATTAGGCCGAGGAAAGGAGGAGACAGTTATAAATTGGAGGTTGCTAGCTCTGAGGGTCAGTTAGCTCCCAAATTCAAATATGTGACTGTGGGAGAAGGCACAGTAGGAGAAATCACTCCTTTCCAACATGTGCTCACACTTGGGTGATGTGTGTTTTGGACACTTGGCTTGACCTTTGAAATTCCTTATACTGTCAAGAATATGTACCAGGCTTTATCTGTCTTCTAAAATGTACACATTCACTTTCAACTCAGGAAAATGACCGAGAAGCGACTTGATGTTCTTCTTCACGTGGAGTTATAAACTGGGAATGATTTTTAAAGTACCATTTCAATAGGATATTATTATGTAGTGTATCATATACACTTTGTATTATAATAGAGACTAAATGTATAGTTTTATAGTCATTAGAAATCACTCAAAGGTGCAGTTCTGCATGAATAATTTTTTTTCTCATGGAATTCAGCGAGGTGTACTATAGCATGGTGAACAAGGAGTTGGTTGCATTTTTAGTGATGAAGGTGGGCAACTAGGACAAACTGAATGAGATAAATATTACCATGACTGTCTTAATATGCCCAATATATGGTGCATATTTTAAGATAATAAATCCAGAACTTTTCTAGACAGCTTTCATTTTATAACCCAGTATCTCAAGAGCTTTATATTATATCCTAGCTCAGTGTACACACACACACACACACACACACACACACACACACACATACACACACACAGAGAGAATAGTTAAATTGTTTACATGAAGAAAAATTCAATAATTTCTCCTTATTTGTTTTATTCTTTTTTGTTTTTATCCCCTACTTGCATGCCAAAAGAATATTTCTTTTGCCTTTGAGAAATGAGAGAGAAATCACAGAACAATACCATTACTGTAGGAATCTGCGTGCTTCAGTAAATACCCACCGCCTCTGGTTTTTCTGACTTTTCCTTATTTTTCCTTATTTTTTTCTATAGTTTATATTTTCTTCTCATTTCATTACAAGGCGTCCTCTTTGAAACATAATCATTTAAAAATGCTAGTTACTTTGTTAAATTATGAAACCTAGATTTTTTTCCATCTAAAACTAGTATCCTTCTTGGGTACTTGGATTTTCATAGGAAAGTGAAAATTGATGAATAGTTAAGTTTCAATACACATGAAAGATACTACGTATTTTTTTTGTATGACTTAAACCCACCAATTACCCTGTCATAAGTGTGCAGATTTTAACAGGAGACATGATAGCAAGTTCCTTTATTGGATGCAGACAAGCTTGATTTTCTTTGCTTTAGATAACACCACTGTTTTCTTTCAAACATATCAAACTGTTTATCTAACAAGTTAATGCTTTCTACTATAGTTTACCATGTTTTCCTGGCTTGCTTATTTACTGGGTTCCAAATAAGTAAAATTTCCAGAGTGAGAAATGATTCTTCAGCATTCAAACCTAAAATACCTTTTCTAAGGCATGTCGTTGATAATTCCCTAAAGAGTTGAAGTCAGTGTGTCATCTTTTATTACTCTCATTAGTTCATTGAATGTTGTATATTTCTTTAAGTTGTCTTTAATAATATTTAATTTCCTCAATCTCTAAGTAACTTGTAATTCTGTCTGGTGTTTTCCTAAGTGGCATTTCCTTTTCCTTTTTATTTTGTGTTTCCAATTTGCTGATAATTAGATCTAGGGCCCCCTTGTAGATAAAGCCTATGTACGTACTTTATTTCCAAAGGGATTGTGTATTGTGATAGAAAGCATTTAGTCTGTAGCTCCTTGACAGCCACCCATTTCAGTGATAATCAGTGCATTCAAAGAATAATTTCTCAGGAAGATACCCACAATCAAAACTCACCCCTCCAATAGATGCTGTTTACAAAGGCTCATTGCGTGACATTATTTAATTTGATATCTTTGTGTTTTATATTTTGCTGTCAATTTATCTGTCCTCTGTTCTATTCTTCTTTCGACCTGGACAATATAAAACAGAAAACCTGCTTGCATTTTCTGATTTTTTTTCTAACAACTGACTGAATTATCCCCCCCTTTTTTTTTTCAGATAATTTCTATGTTTAACTTGTGTTGATATTAGTCCTGTTTTTCTGAAAATGTACTCAAATCACCTTGGTCCATTCTTAAATTTGATATAGGCCTCAAATATGTTAAGGAGAAATTGATATTTTCTATAACACATGTGAGGATCAAATGCTGGACCATGTGATCCTAGAATTAAGTCCTCAGAAGAAAACTGTAGATGACATTTCATGTCAATATCTTTTAGCTTCATTGTCTAATATTATATAATTATTATTTTACCTTGCTTTGGACATGTCAAAAATGACTTGAGGCAAAAGGGTTTAAGATTTTAAAAAAAGGTTAGTATTAGAAAACTTGAGTTAGAAGGTGTTTGTTACATTAATTTACTTATTATACTTAGCAAATTTGGTACAAAATTGAAGCTTGCGTTTTGAAAGTTTTCATTATTATTACTGTTGTAGTAGTAGTTATTCATTGGAATTTTAAGTTGTAGTAAGTCACCCTGACAAAGCTGAAACTCGTTGGCATTGTTGCTGGTTGTGAAATTGGTATTTTTCTTTCATCTCACATGTGCAGATTCAATTCAGCTTTAATATAAGGCATTTCACAAGAATTGTTACTGTATTGACAGCAAGAATGGCTGCTTCTCTTTTGACTGTTTCTGTACTAAATGCTCGTCTATGTCTCAGAATGAAAACTTCCTGCAGGATATAATCCTATTTAAACTTTTAGTTCTCTTTATATCCATTAAGAATTTTTTATTTGTCTTTTATTGTTGTTTTTGTTTGTTTTAAGACAATGTCTTGTGATTTTAACGAAGACTGGGCTAGTAATTATAACCCTGCAGCCTCAGCGTTCTTAGGCGTGGGGTTCTGGGTATGTACGTCCTTGTCCAGATTATTTATTTTTTGTAATTTTATATAGCAAGGCCTTTATTTACTTGCAAAGAAGATAATTATAAAAATAATCTCATTTTGGCTCTACTTTTTACATGTAGTAATTGGTTGTTGAATTTAAAGCAATTCTCACCACGTTGTTGCATTAAAAAGTCTTCTAAATTATCTTATTTCAAAATATAACCATTGATTATAATGACTATCAGCCTTGGAGCCAAAAGAGAAAGATTCTAATTGTATTTTTTGACAATTTGTTTCTGTATCCTAATGGCATTTCAGGCTTCCTAAATTGTATCTTAATTTGAATTTATTACAAGACATTGCCTTTTAGTACAATTATTGTAAGAAATAGAAAATGGATTTCTTAAATCATTTGTGAAGCTCTAGTTAATTGTCAAACAGATGCAGCTATTAATTCATTGCATGAGGTTTAAGAAGCAGTGACTGTGGAGTAGAGGGGATTCCTAAGTTTCTTTACCTATGTACTTCATTACAATGTAGCGATGAGATGCCAGGATCTGGAGGAAGATTGGAAAACTTGAAATGCCCTCGTTTTGAAGATAACTAGTTTACGAAATCCTGTGTTCAATTCAACTAAAATTTTCAGCCCAATTGGAATCCATTGTGAGTTTAACCTCTCCTCTGGTCCACTCATGTTTCCCACAAACCTTTAGCTTTTTAAGAAGTCTGACATTGCAGAAACTTTTTTTCCAGTTATACAGATGAGGGTAAAAGAGTCTTAGTGACTATGAAGGTAAACTGATACTGTTTCAAATAAGTGGCCACACTCAACAGTAAGAAATTGTTTTCATTCTTCACATGGAAAATGAGGCAGAAAGAAGATCCCCATTCAGTAAATGTCTAATGTGGGCATTTTCCTTCCGTTTCTCTTTCTGACATAATTTGGTTTTTCTTTTTCTGTCATAAGGTCTAGTAGACTGTACTACAGGTTTTATCACTGAACTAAATAGTAGTGTGTTTCCTTGGGAGCGATTGGACAACAGAGTAAAACAATGCTTACTGTTTCCTAAAAGTTGTATGAGATTGTCATGGTAATACAGCATTGCATCATGTTGTCATAGCAACCGGAATTATAAAAAAACGAATTTAAAGAGGTGGAAGAGATACCCTTTGATGTTATTAAATCCTTTAGCTTTAAAGATTTGGCTCCTCTTCTGCTTCTGTATCTTTATTTTATTTTGATAAAATGTGAAAGAGAGGTAATGCCCCCAAGGAATAATGGGAACTTAGATTTCTACCTCCGTGAAAAGCTAGAGCATAAAGATTTAGCCATTATGCTATCTTTGAGCCAGGTAGAATTCAGGGTACAAGGTAGAGGATCAAATCCATTGCTGTCAACCATCCCAACTCCCACCAGGAATTCTACTCCAAGAGGATTGAAAATGTATTTCTTCTTTCTTTATGATTATTCATGGTGTTTCCTTTCAAACAAAAACATCCCAGTGCCTCCACTGAACAAAAACAGTATTGAGCTCTATGAACTGATTCCTCAAACTTTATCAGGCTTTGGGGAAGATTGCCTTTCTCTGTAATTAGAATGATTTAAGTCATTATAGTTGCTCAAGAGGTTAAACCTTGACCCTCAAGGTGAAACACTAATTTCAATGCTAAACCGTTACTATTATTCCATAATGGGAGAGAAAATGCAGTACAGGCACTTGAGACTTTTGTTACTGGAGTACATCCGATGAGCTCCTAAAGACTGAACCAGAATCAATTTAACTTGGAAGGTTTGCTAGAAATCAGTCGCATTTCCTGTGCCTTCTCTGGGCTTCCACCCCTAGTGGCATGAGCAACTTGCTTTTGTTCTTTTTGTTGCTACATCTCTTCTCCCTTTGCTTTTTAACAAACTCTTTAAGAGCCTGGCAAGTTGGAGCAAGTCTCAGCATTAATAGTGGGCAGGTAGTATAATACTATTTTTAATGAATGTCTGTTTTCTATTCTTTACTGTGCTTTCTTTGGAATGGGGCCCACGAAACACAGTATTAAGAAAACACATTGCTGCCCTGGAATGTGTGTATTAGCTGCAGATTATTTCCTATTAGCAGATTAGCTGCAAGGCTATTGGCTCGGAAAGGTCTTTGAGAGCATTTTGTTTTGTAACTGATTCAAGCCATGGGAGAGAATTGCCACCATGATTGGAAAGAAGAATTAGCTACTGTTGCCATGGACACTGGAGTTCACAGCCCATTGTTAAATCTAGTGCTTCAGCTAGAGATGCCCCAGCAGGAGTTCCAGCTTTGTTAATGAAATGATCGAATATACTTTTTCAGAGCTCTAACAGGATCTTGTGAAAGACATGTGAAATACATTTTTTTTTGCAACGGATTTTTGAGATTTCCAGCTAAATAGAAAGATCTTTTCCAACAGTTGTCCATGAAAATCAATATAAAAATCCATTTTAAAATATATTTAAATGTTTATCCTTTTAGCACATTCTTACTGTTTATCTTTAAAATATTTTGTTACAATTAAAAAGTTAGATATTCTAATCTTATTCTACTAGTCTCCTTACAACTATGCTTTCTACAGCATAAATTCATTGTGGTATCCTATATTGGATGTATCTTTCTGAACTTTACAGATGTAAGTAGATTAAATCAGATAACACATTATAAGAGTAGTCTATATGTCATATGACCAAAATAGAGTCCTTTAAAACTGGAAGGAATTTATGGAATTTGAAGAATAGCATGTTGGCAGAGGTGAAAACAGGTGAAGTTAACTTGTAAATAGGCAAATGCTGTCACCATTGACTTTGGCTCGTTGTCCAATCCATGAACACTAAGTGCAGAGGCTAGAAAGCGAACACAATATTCTGTATTTCACTGAGAACCTAAACTCTTAACCAGGCTTCCTTCTGCCTCTTAAACATCCTACTTACTCAAAACATTTTGTTCTCTTGTTTTATGGACAGTACCATTCTGTTGCTTCACCTTCTAGATAGACCTGACCATATCATGTTTGTACTTCTAATTGATTATGTCGCTTTGGGTCATGTATAAATCATTTATCCTGTGTTAGTCTCAGTTTCCTTATATAAAATGTAGAATGGTAAGACTTCCAACGTGTATGATTGATTTATGTGAATTGATTCAACAGTGCAACACCATACACACACACACACACACACACACACACAGTACTGAGTCCCCAATATTACAATTAAAATATATAAATATTTTCACTGATTCACTATTTTTAATAAGACATTGGGCTTTTTTTTTTTTTGACATTGTAAGCCTATTGATGCAATATTTTCTGCCTCGCCATCGAGCACATGGGAATGAATGTAGTTGTTGCTCTAGGCAAATCCCAAAGCTATATCTACAAAATGCCACTTCTGCCATTTTGGGTTTCAGAATTCTCTAAAGCTACCATTCCTAACTTTCCACCGAAGGATAATATTTTATATGAGACCAATATCCTAGGAAGAATTTCCTCACTCATCCAAACTTTGTCTCATCAATAATTTCTTTTCATCTCAAAACTTGCGAACCATTACACTTTTCATATAGGAATGTATATTTTTTTTCAGTGACTGAGGAGATAGCCCCTCTGTTAAAATGCCAGCTGTAAAAGCATGAGGAACAGAATTCAATCCCTAGAACCCACGCACACAGTTAGGCACACAGTACATTCCCAGCACTGGCTATCAGGGACAGATTAATCCCTAATGCATGCCCATCAGCCAGCGTAGCCTAACCTGCAGTTCCATCAGTGAGATACCCTCTCAAAAATTAAGGGGATGAGTCTTGAAAATGACATCAAAGGTTAACTTCTTGCCTTCACACACACACACACACACACACACACACACACACACACACACACTCATACATGTATTACCCTTGCACATACATATACCTCCCATAAATACACAAAGGAAAAACTCAAATTAGTACATACTGGTAGTTAAGTGCCATTTGGTATGATATTGAAGGACTTTAAACTTGCCATGATTGTCATGGTTTTCTATGTGTAGACTCCCTTTATAAAAGTGTTAAATAATTATAAACCAAGACTTTGTATCTTGCCTACATTTTCTTTAGACAAACTTGAATAAAATGTAGTTGCATGAACTAATAGTTGCTTAACTTGAAATACGTTTGCTCATCTTCTTATCTTGGTATTTATTACTGCATAAAATATTCCAGAACCTTGTTGTGTGGGTTCTCATCAACTTGGAAGGAGAAGCATGGGGACATTATCACGCTTCTCTGTGTTAATGTTATGTTGGGAAGACTGTCCTACTCATTCCAAGATGGCAGAACAAGCAAGTCAATTGTACTTCAAGTTGACATGAGTATTAATGTGCTTTTCTGATAACCTGTGCCTATGGCAGCTTCTTTTGGAGTCCTGACATTTACATTTCATATTAATAAGGGAATGATACATGGCTCAGTCCAAAAATTGTTTGGCATGCAAGCATAAAGACCTAAGTTCAATCCCCATCACTCATCGATAGTCAGGTTTAGTGGTCAACACCTGTAATCCCAATACACACAGTCAAGAAATCAGAGAATTCATGGACATTCTGACTGAAATAACTGGCTAAATTAGTGACCTGCAGATTTAATGAGAAGCTCTTTTAAAAAATTAAGGTAAACTAACCTTGGCTCATGAGGGCTTACAGAGACTGAACCAACAACCAGGAAGCATGCGTGTATGTATTCAGGCCCTTCTGCATCTATGTTACAGTTATGTAATTTGTTCCACTTGCGGAACTCCTAACAAGGGGAACAGGGGCTGTCTTTGACTCTTTTGCCTGCTCAGGGATCCTTTTCCTCCTACTTGGATAACTTGCCCAGTCTTAGGAAGACGAGAGGTGTCTAGCCTCACTGAAACGTGTGATATGCCATGTTTGGTTAGTATCCATTGGAGGCCTGTGAATTTCTAAAGAGGAACAGAGGAGTAGATGGGGTGGGAGGAGAGGAGAATTATGTGGAGGGGGGAGGGGGAGATGAGGCGGGAGGGGGATCTTTGGTGGGGATGTAATGTATGGGAGGATTACAATTTAAAAAAAATTAAAAATTAAGGTAAAAAGCCACGAAAATTGACATCCAACATCCACTTATGGACTACACACATAAATGTGTACAGATGATTACACTCTCTGTTCTCTCTTTCTGTTTCTCTGTCTCTCTCTGATTCTCTCTGTGTCTCTGTGTCTCTCTTTCTCTCTCTTGAACACCCACACCCACACACTAATCTCAAGGAAATAAATGTGAATGGCTCCCTTATTTCATAATGAAATATGCTATCACCTACATCCTATAAGAGATAAATTCAAAGAACTCATAAAAGGCAACAACAAATGCATGGGTGTTCAGTAGGGGAACGGAACTTCCTTTGGGAAGTCTAACCACTGGCTGTTTGGCTCCTGTTTGATATCTAGCAACTGGTGGAGACAATTGTTTCTATAAACAGTCCTGAGCAATAGATTAAAGAGTTTCTGGGGAAAAAAGAAAAGAAACAATTCAGGATGTAGTTAAAATACTTTTGTTATTATATTATCCTATGTGTTTATTTGATGACAATGTTAGATTATTAAAGTACAGAAGATCACAGTTGTACTTAAGATACTATAGTCCTTCTGTGTTTATTGGAAAGAGCAGAACCATTGCTTTCCAATGTAGAATAAACATCCAACCCCCCCTCGCGATGGAAAAACCGTTCCCTGGCTGATATGCAGTTAAAGGAAAGATTCTCAAGAATATAATCATAACATTCAGTTCCATGAGATTGATTATGTGGTTCAAGACATTGAAATCACGGGAGCAGATCAGCTTTTGTGTGTTGACAGTTGGAATAGCAGACAAATGAAATTAGAAGCACAAAAAGAAGCCATTTGATACAGAATAGATTAAGATGTATTGATTATTGTCCTGACTTTATAATTATTTCTCATAGCTTCATGAATTTAATTTATATAATCCTAAATTGTTAACATACTTTCCAGTAAGACTATGAGGACACTTCATTTTGCATCTATGCATACATGATACATACACACACACAACACACACACACATATATATATATATATATATATATATATATATATATATATATATATATATGTGTGTGTGTGTGTGTGTATGTGTGTGTAGTAGCATTGTATTGGTTATAACGTAAATACAATGTTTCGTGCAGATTATGGTATGATTAACAATTTTTATTTCCTTTAATAATGATGCTGTTTAAAATTATCTTTAAAGAAAACGTGAGATAGAAATACTCATTTCACATTCTTATTATGCAGGTTTCATGTTGAGTGAAACATTTAGAATTCCCCATCAAACTAATCGTGCCTCGGTGAAATACTCATCGTGGTAAGATTAAAAGTTTGCTTGGCAGAACCATTTGTGATCTTCCAGGAATTACCTGTAAACATACAATTATAAAACACAATGAAGTAAAGTAGATCATGAGTTACTCTAAAAACTTATTTATGTTAGTGATTTCTAGTTTTTCTTCCTTCCTTCTTTCCTTCTTTCTTTCCTTCTCCCCTCCCTCCCTCCCTCCCTCCCTCCCTTCCTTCCTTCCTTCCTTCCTTCCTTCCTTCCTTCCTTCCTTCCTTCCTTCCTTCCTTCCTTCCTTCCTTCCTTCCTTCCTTCCTTATTTCTTNNGTTTGTTTTTGTTTCAGTTTGTACTGAGCAGGGTCTCTCTATGTATCTCTGGCTATCCTGGAACTTTCTATGTATACTAGTTGGCCTCTAATTCAGAGATTTGCCTGCCTCTGTGTTGCAAATATTGGCAATAAAGCCATGTGATATCACTCTGAGCTCTCTATTGTTATTCTTTGTTTTGTCTCTAACAAGACATGAGGCAAATGTCCCAAAGCAATATGGTATAGTGCAAGAATTGCCACACTAAAGCTTTAATTGAACCAAGAAATTTGTCTTCACATATGGCCATAGATGCATGACGGAGTAGTAGAACTATATTCTTTTTTGTTGTTGTTGTTAATGTTTTATAAAAAGGATATAAATATGCTTTACAAACCCAAAATTGCAAAAAAGAAGTCTTTATAATTTTATGATATCACAGTTCCATCATTTTCCCTTTCCTTCTCTTTCCTCCAAGCCAATCCATATACCTCTTTTGTCCTCTGAAATTTATGGCCTCTTTTTCTTTGTTATGTATGTGTTTCTATGAAGGCACATGCCTTTGAGTGTGTATGTGGAGTGTGTGCACTTGATGTTTTATAAACAAAATTCATCTTAATAGGGGCTCTGTTTAATCATGTCTATTTCTGATAACATTGACTATCCTGTCCTCTCTAAATGTCAGAGACACTTTTTTTTTTCGTCCAGTCTCAAGTTGCTCTTTGCTTTGAAATGGGAATATGTGTCCTCTGAGTATCGTAATTCCACATCTTTCAGTTCAAATAAATGGAAACAAAGTGTACATTCTTTAATTAATGTTTAAAACCTCAAGTGTTTATTAGAAAACCAAGAAATATGTGATTGCCCAACAGAATTCTGTCAGACAATGGGATGTTATAAAATGGTTTAATTGGAAAAGACTGACTGCTTTAGGAAGAATTATGGTTCTTTTCCATCAAACAGGGTTTAAGGGGGATAAAAAAAACAAAACTTTTTTTTTTCTTGAAAGCTTCTTGCTTTTTATGTCTTCAATTTAAGCAGAGTTTTAGTTTGGGTTTTGTATAATGTGAGTAATTGGGCAATGTGGCTACAGAAAAATTAAATAGGAAAATATGTTTCCACATGTGGTGATGAAAGATGCTGACATTTTCCCAGTATCCTATTTATCACATCTGTTTCCAACTGAAAATGTATATACCGTGTAATTCACTTAAGACCAGGTGTGTGTCCAAGCTTAGAGAAGAACAGGGGTGGATGTGAAGGAGAGCAAGGCCTCACGGAGTCATGAGGGATGCTTTTTAGGAGACCAAATTTCATTCTGATGAGGTGGGAGTACAAACCAAACAGAACACTACATCCAGAAGGCAGATTTTTGTCACCGTGAAAATGTACAAGTAGTTGTGAGGTACAATGGACAATACTCACCTTTTTATTGGAATACATTTAAACATCAAAATATTCATGGTCTACCGGCACTTATAATAACCTTCAACTATTTAATTCTGAATTATGTGTCTTTTTCGCTGCACCCTTATAATTCCATTTTTCCTGCCTTTGACTGTGAGCTCCAAAGTCATTTTTAGTGAGAAGGAAAAATGTATTTTATTAAAACAAACAAAAAAAACTTACTGAACTTAATGACTTTTTTTTTTCTCAAAATGGTTGGTATACTACAGTTGCCTAATAATCAACTGTTGTTGTAGGGTTAGCTTAGCTTTGCAGTCAGTACTGGTGGTGGAGACAAGCTGCTGCTCAAGTGTTAGTGTTTAGTTATCATCGTAAGGTCTTCCCAGTCAATCTCTTCTGGAAATGCTTGGATAGGGTTCTCTCAATTGTACATAGCACCTCTTCTGTAAATGCTAAGCCATGACACCTACTGTGGCTCATTGAAATAGTTAAAACCTCTGATAAAATTATTAGAAAAATACATTCACTGACAACTATTCTATCAACTACTAGAACAGGTTGTGCACATTTAGATTTATGCTGAATTGATTCTGGGATTGGAATAAACCGTAGTTCCCTGTGTAGTGAGAGTGAAGCCCGAGTCTCTCTGTGAATAGTGAAGATTCCTAAAAATTGACACTAGAGTACATGTTTATTAAGACTGCAGCTAAGTATTTAATTTGCTGATTTTATGGAGAAGGGCAAAGGTACTGAAATTGCATCACTTTTATATGTGTAGATAACTTTAAAGCAGTGCATGTGAGTGAATCTTTGGAGTTAAAACCAGTTTCCTTCCATTGGTATAACATGTTTTATTCAGAGTATGTCTTATCAATAATTGAGAACAAAGGAGAGAAAGGAGTCGTAATGAATCAAGAGGAATTAGTAATAGCAACGACTTATGATTGCCTAGTGATTGTTATTTGCTGTATATATTCTAATCACTGTAATATACATTGCCAACAGGCCTCTGAAGCAGTCACTATTCCTAATCATTGTCTTCCTGGGTGAACAATATGCACATTATTTACTGCTAACCTCCCTAATTACTACTTGTAATGACTTTCTCTCTGTGTATGGACAGTTGTGCATTACATATTGCTAACAGCATTGTGAAGCACCTACTATTTCTAATTGCTCTCTCTCTCTCTCTCTCTCTCTCTCTCTCTCTCTCTCTCTCT
>NC_034606.1:16868262-16895349 GCF_900095145.1 Mus pahari | reverse complement strand
TGTGTGTGTGTGTGTGTGTGTGTGTGTGTGTGTGTGTGTGTGTGTGTATTCCTATATCTAGGATGATTTTCTCTTCTCAATATCTCAATATCTGTATCTATATATACATATAAATGTTTAAGAGATGTCCTTTTCTCACTTCCACATCTCTCACATGTTACCTTTCTTGCTTATTAATGCCAAAGTATTATATTTCGGGAACACCAAAAGAAATAACCCACACTTAACTGTTTTCAAATCTTACCATTCATTATGTACTTGTTTCTTTTCTTTGTTCTCTCTACAGGTCTTTCCTTATGGTATGACTTTTGTCCTACATATTCATACCTTCTGTCTTTGGTATTTCCAATGCCTGAAGGACTGCCTGATACATACAGAAACTCTTGTCCCATGAATGAATTGCAAATACTCCACACCCTTGAAAAATAGAAATGCACATATATGTGTGATTAAAAGATAATTTTATCAGATATTCCTGCAAATGTATCATGCTTTGTATATACACATACACACATACATATATTCATAATTTTTCCTTGATCTCTGTAGGTCAGGAGGTAGGATACCGTGAGGCTGGTATTCTGCTCAGGCACTCCCTAACCTGAAATGGAGGTGTCAGCCAGGGCCTTGGTTCTTATCCAAGATCAGAGATGTTTTCCAATGAAGTGTAGGGTTAAAGATCTATTTTCTTTCCAGCTGGCCTCTTGTGAAGTTCTTTGATACATGTTTCCAAAGATGCCTTTTCTTCAAGAAGAGAGGTAGCATACTGCGGAAGTTCTTAACAAGTTAGAGAGCGATTCAGCACTCCTGTCTTTTAGATCAAGACCGACTTTACAATCCCCATTGTAAAGTCATCTGATTTGGGATCTAGTGTTAGATGCAGAGTGTTTTCTAGATTAGTACTGTTCAATAACTCAGGGAAGATGTACATATTACAGAGGTCTAGATTTCAGAGTGCTACCTAACAATTCAGTTCATCATGAGGCATTGAGATTTCATATCTACCAAAGCAAATGCAAGTCTAGTAACCATGTCCCAGGTCACATGACCTTAGCAAATTGACAGCAGAATCATACTGTTTTATTTTTTTCCCATTGAACTTGTATTTCCTTGAAGAGATCTTGGAATGCATCAGCTCTTTTTTTGAGACTTAAAAAAAATGTCTACCAGTGAGATAAATTTGGAAGATTAATTTAGCATCTTTCTTCAAGTATCAGCTTTTGAAGATCACATAGCAAGATCTCACAAGTGTTAGTGTCATTACCAAAAAGAAGTTATTCGTAATGTGTTTTTAGTTGAGAGTGAGTTTCTGTTAATCTGAGTATGTTTAAATGCAAGCCTGAGCAGACTATGAAACACAAAGAAACAGTATAGCAGGGCACACCACAGTGCTCAGCTTTCTTTTCCTTGCTTATCCTTCTATGGGGAACAGGATCAAAGAGTCTCTAGCAGCACAATCTTGTAGACACGTTTTCTTATCATAGGAACATTATAATTGACTAGTCCCCTCTCAGATTTGCTTTATAACCTAAATATACAAATCTCTGGAACATTGGGTAACCCTTCAAATAATGAATATTACATATTTTAAAGACACATAGACAATTATATTATGATTGTGTCTTCACCAGTATTTTCTCTGATGCAGTTTTAGCTCAGAATTAATCTAATTAAGTAACTGTTTCCATTTAAGGTGAGATTTGAGCTCAGAGTGTGTGGGGAACATAGCCAAGATCGTACAGTTAGTACATAGCAGTCAACGCTGAAGCTCTTGTCTATGCTAGAGCATTGTAGAAACCCACTGAAGATACAGATGAGAAGGCAATACATATACTAGAGTAAAGAAATCACATTATATATAGTTTTCAGGAGCTTCTAAATAGATGTGCAAAAGTTTTCAAGGCATATAAATGATTCAAACTGAATTTTCACCATCTAGACGATTACAGATGAACTCCTGAAGCAAATATACCGCCTTAAAAAAAAAAAATCAAACCTCACCTTAAATAGCAATAATTACTTTTTTATAGTAGAATACATGGAGTTAAATTAAAACTTATAAGCAAAGTCCTAGCTATTTTGTCTAGGGAATTCTAAGACCAGTATTAGTAGCCAGCATTTTACTGCCTCTCTTGCTTAATCCACTCAGCAGCTACTGAGTTTATTCTGTGCTAAGATCTGGGTCAGGCATTATGAATATAATGTTGAATAAAGCACAGAGTGCTCCTATTGAGGGCAAGACCTACTTACACGGAATACCAATGTGCATGAGTTTGTGCGGATACTCACATGCAGATGCAAATTCGTACTGCTTACTGCAGAAGACAGTAGGTTATATAACTAGTTGTATTGATCACATGGTAATAATTACATTAATCTTTCTGGATTTTCTCATGGCTTTCTGCACATTTTGGTTTTAGTTAAGGTGGAGCTCTTTGATCGGAAATGCCCACAGGATATGCATTCTGGCTATTGAAGCTGTGTTCTTGTTTCCTTTGCTGATGGAGCCATGTTGATGGTCAAGTGAAGCAATTTTCATATTCTCCCTAGATTTGATCTTTGATGAAAGGAACAAAAAAGAATTCAAAAGAGCTACCTTGCCTTAGGGACTTCCTTCTTCTATTAAATTGATGGATCCTGACTTTGTTGGGGTTTAAAGAACACTAAAAGGCCCATGTTGATTGAGTTTTGACTTGAAAGTGGAGGGGCGGGCCTGTACTCTCCTAGTGTTGTGATATTTGTAAAAGGAGGTGGGGCCATTGCTAAGGATTTTAATGCAGGTATTTTAGGTCTTAAAGATTTAATCATCTTAGTGAATTGAAGCACAGACAATTTCTCTGTAAAGTACAATAATCAACACTCACAGTTTGAAGCATAAGATTTTGCAAAATCAAAATTGATCTTTTGATTTACTTAATAACTTTTCATATTTTTTTTTACATAGCTCTGCCTTCATTTGAAATCATTTGCTTTTCTCCTTCCTTGAATTGTTCTTGAAAACTACTGTTCAATAGCAAAACTAATGACCCAATTTATGGCACAGGTTAATATAATACATCAATCTGGTTTCTCATTATGGTGTAAACTTTCTCAGGTTTATCCTTATCCCTAGGATTGATTTCCGTTTAGGTACTCCTTTAACTTTTGTAAACGATATGTGAGAACACTTACCTGTCTTGTATTTCTTTGTTTTTATTTTCCGTTTTGTTTGTCCTTTTGTCTTAATTTGGTGGTCGTGGGATTTGAACTTGCAGCCTCACCCGTGCGAGGTAGGTGCACTAGCATCACACTGCAGCTGAGCCCCTATCCACTTTTTGCTCTATTCTTGCTCTATATGCTTCCTGTTTGCCCCAGAATTTCCAAAGACTGCTCTTCATCCCTGTATTAGTCATAGAGCCTTGTGCTGTACCTTATTGTACATTGGTCTCAGTAGCACTTTTAAAATCAAAATCTTTGACCAGACATTGGATATTTGAACTATCCTGACACATTTTAGAAATATCCAGCCCCCCCAAAAAAAATCACTTTCTCAGCAGATACAGTTGCCTTGGATTTCAGTGTGTTCCTGAAAGCAGTTCTAAACTTAGTGGCTCAGTGTTCCACAAATAGTTTCCCTTGCTTAGGAAGAGCTGGCCGAGCTTCTTCAAAGAGTGAAAAGATCTGTTTAGGTTTGTGAGTGGATAGGTTCTCTTGACAGTTTTGATGCCCTAGTTTTTTGTTTTTTGGTTTTTGTTTGTTTTTTATTTTTTGTTTTTTGTTTTTCATGATCTGGTACAGTTCCTGGAGGCTCTCTAGTGTTTAAATCCAGAAAGAGTTCATTTCACTTCCAGCATAGTCTAGCTTTTGTGATTTTTTTTTTTTTTTTTGAGGACGAGTATCAAAATTGTTGCAAAAAAAAAAAAAATTGGTGAGTTTGATTAAGATCAAAAGACCGCAGAACATCACAAAAAGTTTGAGGCAAATTGATGTTTAAATAGGATATGTTCGAGCCACAGCACTTGGCGAGGTCACACTTTTCTTCTCAGTTTCATTGATTCTTGATGGCAACCAGCCTTTGAAGAGCTATTTATAAACCTAATATTTCTGTCCTAAAAGTGGGTAAGCAATTCAAGTCTATCCACATGTTTTAGTTGTCAAACAGCTACGTTTCTAAATTTTTTGTCATTTGATACCTGAAAAAAGTGTCAGCTCATTTATAGGAGGGAGAATCAAATAACACATACAAAAGAGAATTTTAACCTAACACTTTCTTTGTAATGACAATAAAGGTGAGTAGCATTTGGCATTTTAGTATAATATGTATTTAAACATTTGTAGTAGATTTTTACCTAATTAATGTTAATAATTCATTTCAGTGGCAATCATGCACATAAACTTAGATCATTTTAAAACAATTCATTAGCATGAAATGTATACAACAGCAAGTTCTGTTAACTACTCTCAATTGACAGTTCACAAGTTTTATCTCTTGAAAGTATGATCACTTATAATGTCTCCTATGTTAATACTCAGAAATGAATAGGTTTTACAATACATGTATTCATATGTATGAAATGTCCCTTATATTATGGGTGCATTCATTTTAGCACAACTCTTCCATGGAGAGTTTCTATGAAATACGTGACGAGGACAGGGTATTTTTCAACTTGACAGAATCTTTCAGATAGTTTTATGATCTATGGTAGCATTAGGTAAATATAAATAAATAAATAAATAAATAAGGGAAATTATACCGGCGTCTACCAGATTAAAAATATAAGCACAACTAAAGGTACCATCAGTTTCTCCACATCTTGTAAAGGTGATTTTTCCTTTTCTTTGAAAAATATTATATGTATGTATAAATATTATCTATATTTTATGACTTTGTCTGAATGTCTGTCTATACACCATGTTTATGCTTGTTGCCTGTAGAAGGTAAAAGAAAGTATTGTGTTCTTTATAGAAGTAGCATCACAAAACGTCATGAGTTAGCATATGCCCATGCAATATCAAACCTAGATGCTATGAAAGAGCAGCCACTTTCCACTCTTTAACCACTGAATCACTATTATTTGCACGATCCATCTTCATCGTGTTGTCTATAAATGCATTTCCCTTTAAAAGCTGTGAATGTGGATATCATGATATTCACTTTAATGCTAGCTCCTTTACTAGAATTAAAGCTTCCCACTAATAATGCCCCTAGTATCTCCATAGTGTTAAGCTGTATGCTACTGCTCTATACAGAATTTCATTTAGTCTATCTTTTAAAAGCTGTAGATAAAGCAGAGAATAAAATGAACTACTAAATGGAATTAGGGTTGGTCCTCAATTGTCTGTTTGATTTTTACAATCATCTTTATTCTGGGCAGAAGAAAATTCCAGGACACCTCTGTTGTATCATACTTAAAGCTAATATCATATAATCTAAGTAGAAAATGCAAACATGAATACTGCTTCTTTGTGCTCCTCAGCTATATCTAGTCTGCACTTCAATAGAGTGAAAATCCATCATACCATCAGGAAAATGTAAAGACATTAATCTTTTGGGCATATAATGCCATACCCAGATCTTTCTGATGCTTTGAGCAAATGGAGAAGGGTCTTGGGCTGGAGAGATGGCTCAGCCGTTAAATGCCAGACTCACAACCGAAAATATAAGAAAAGGGTCTCTTTGGAGAAAACCTTACATGAAATATATGTAGGGTCGATGACATGTTGCTCTTGCACATTTTCTGGCTAGGTACTAGAGATGAAAGAGCACATGCTGAACATGTATGAAAACCCAGTTTGATAACAGATCTTCAAGCCTTGAAAAACAAACACAGTGCGAAACTAACAAGTGTACTTCTTGATGTTCCCTTTATATGCACCTGATCTTGTTTGCTTCCTGTTTAGTCATATAAACAAATAGACACACACACATGTGAATGTAAAGATATCCTAACTGACACTGTCCTGTGCTGCCATTAAATGTAGACATTTGTGTATACTTTGTTAAATTTTTATGGAGCTACAGGCTAAAATGTGCATTATGCTAGTTTCTGAGTTTTCTCTGTTTATGAGGAATAGTGTTAGAATTAAATCACAGAAAAATGGCATTTAACTTGCTGGGGTTCATTTCTGACTTTTGAGTAAACATAGCACAGTACATAGCTACAACTTCAATATCATTTATTATCTAGAATCTTTCTCAAAATAACCTTTAAATCACCTGATTTACATTCATTTATATTTGTTTTTCCTCATAAATGAACTACAAGGCACATTAGCTCAGGATCTACATTTAATTATACTACAGCCTTTGTTTGCTTGAGTGATCTAATAATATCAGTTGGATTGCTACAGTATCATTAATTAATGATAAATGGATAGCATATGGAAAGAGTTCTAATTGATTTTAAGTCTTTTTAGATATCTTGAAAACATAAAAGAAGTCTGAAAATCCTTCCTTATTTGTTCACATATAGATTCAATGATTCTAGAAGTTTTGCTGTATGACATTTATATGACAGTACAATATGCAAAAACATCCTTCATTTGCATATTGAAAGTCTAAGTGCATTTATATAAGCCTTTGAAACCCAAACCATGTAAAGTATTAGTAGTATATACCACCTTTATGATTTAATTTATACTTGGTTGAAAAAAGTCTGTAAACTTGTTATATGACATACACAATAAAAGACCAGTTAATAATATTCAAGAATAAAATATTGGGACGAAAACTCAATTGGTGAAGTGATTTCTATGAAAGTGTGAAGACCTGAATTCAGTTCTCATAACCTATGCTTAGAGAGGACAAACAAAACAACAACCACAAAAAGAAAAGAAAAACAAAGAAAAGGGAAGAAACAAAGAAAGATAGAAAAGTAGGTGCTGTATGTTACCTATCCTATCCTAGCACTGGATGTAGAGACCACCAGTAACTTGGTACTCACTGGCTGTCCAGTTCGGCTTACAAGAGAGCCTATCCCAGTGAAAATTAGAACAGTATCTGATGAGATTCATATACACAAATGCACTTTCACACAAAATATTTTAAAATAATATAGGTTGCTCTTACATGCTAATTGAATCCCACTCTCATTACTGCTTCCAGATAATATAAATTTATGTAAAAGTATTATTTTTTCCCATAATAAGTAGGGAGAAAATAGTAATTCAATATATATTGATGCATCTTTTAGATGTCTAGAATAATGATCAATATTTTTAATTGGGATCGTTTGAATATTTAGGATATCAATATCCTGTAATTTATTCAAGAAAAACGTGAACCACATGAACGTCAAAATGAAGCTCTTATTCAAAGCTAATGGAATAACTAGGCAGGAAGATGAGAAGAAACAGGAATTTGATACCATAAATTTGCTAAATACACAATTACAGAATGGATAAAGAATCCCACAAGAGACATACCATCTAGAAATTTGTCATTATTGGAGGAGATGATATAAATAAAGAAAAAATGTAGGTAAGCACATTCATATAGAAGAAAAGTCTTGATCTGTTGGGTTAGTTCTGGGTAACTGGGGTAAGGACCTGACAGTGCTTATTTGATCTCAAAATATAGCTTGCATGCAGAATTATACCTTTCATGAGCTAGTGAAGCACTAAAGTGAAGTACTAAACAGCGAGCTGTGCTGAAGATGGAAATTTGTGAGAATCTCTACTTCAGGCTTCTTCTCTGCCCTGAACAATCAGAAGCAAAAAATAGTTGAGAGGCTCCTTCAAAACCTCCCCTTGAAGAAAACATATAGGCATGGCTTGCAACAGGACTAAGCCTCTCTGAGATGAAAGGGACTGCTCATTCTCAGGGCAAAGCTTATGATAACAATACCACTTGCATGTTATAAGAAGATATTGTTGTCCTCTCTCACAGCGCTGTTTTGTGCTCAGGAAATACTTCCTTTACTCCTCTGCACCTTTCTATGACATGTTTGTTTGATTAGACCAATTTTTCTCCCAGGTGCATTAATTACCTTGTTTATATGTAATTTAAAAACTAGATATGAGGGACAACATTATGCTTCTAGTTCTTCATCCATTGAAGTCTTTCTTTCTTTCTTTCTTTCTTTCTTTCTTTCTTTCTTTCTTTCTTTCTTTCTTTCTTTCTTTCTTTCTTTCTTTCCTTCTTTCTGAAACCAGGATAACAGTAACCAAGTGTTGTTGCTGTGTTTCTGTAATGGAAACTGTAAATGTTAATGTGAGATGTGATATTTTCAGTGATGGCTCTAATTATTGTGTTCTTGAGAAAGATAATACATGAAATAATTATTATATATGCAGTATGTTTTTTAATTAGGCAACATGTGAGCATATAAATGTGCTGAGTGCTTTTTAAACTTTATTCCAAGAGTATTTCTTGTAATATAGTTTAATCTTTTTAAATGTTTGGATGGAAATCAAGAGCCTTATTGTGTCAACTGAAGAGATGCCTATTCTTGATTGTGTTGGTCCTTTAGAAACTCAAACATTTATAAAATTGATAATTTTGTACAAATATTGAGGACGTAAATTTGCAAAGTCTCAATAAACCAAGAACTGTTTGCTGGCTTGGCAGAAATTAATTTTAGTCTGATTCTCCCTTCCATTTTCAATTAAAATTACTTGTTTGTGACAATATAGTTTTCATCAGAAATAGATGCTCTAGGGCAAAAAAGGAGCCACACATGGGCTATTTGTTGAATAGAAGATTGATTTGTTGGCCATTCCTCCAGTGTCAGAGCCTGCCATGCTTCCTCTTGAAGCAAATCCTAATCAGATATTTTCATGTGCTAACTAAACTAACAACTAGTCCAAACTTGAGGTCAGTATTGGCAACTATTGTTTTTCTGGTACTTGTGAATCAGGATCAACACTGACTGTGCTATTTCTTTGCCATTAAACAATTAAAAGATATCTATGTATATGTATACTTTGAGCATCTCATTATGGTTAGCATTGATTTTTAAGTCTGTGACTGTGTTGTGTCATAGATTTTGCTGTTGGTTGATGCTTCTATATCCTTCAAGTTTATATATGTAGGTGATCTAGATTGTATCATAAAGAATTCTGGTGTTAAAATGAAGCATGTATAACCTTTAATCGGGGTAAAATACTAAATACTTGTGAATCAAGCCTTCTAATATGCAGCATTATTTGAAACATTGATGTTCCTTTCTTACAAGGGGTTCATAGTAATTCATTGTAATAGACAAGACAGCCATGCCAAAGTATGCCCACAATTCGATATAATTTGTGCATCAGTGTTTAATAATCTCCTTGTATTATTAAACTAGAAACAATGGAATTTAGACTGTTGTTATCTGTTTGAGAAAATGGGTATCTGTTGAAGTCCATGTATCAGTGAACCTAAACTGCTATTTTTACAGTCTTGACAAATCTTGACAGGCCTCTGTATTTTTTGAAAATTATAATAAATTCAAGGAAGAATTTTAAAGTTCTACCAATCAGCTATAAAAGGAAATAATACAGGTTTCACAAGGAAGGGAAACTTTAATGGGTTTTTGTACAATTCATTCATTATTAGAAGTTTACATAATATTATAATCAACTATTTATATCAAAACCTTCTGCTTTAGAAGTTATTCATCCTGCTACTAATTTCATGACCAGTACATGGCTCTTTTGCTTTATGACAAAATTTCATAAAATATGAAATGACAGTCCTTTATGACAGTCCTTTATGTAGCATTTATGCATCATTTTAAACCTGATTTTTTTTTGCCAATTTGCTTATGGACATAGAGTTCAAACAGTCGTGCTGTATAAAATATTATATTTTCTTTCTATATCATAGCTCAGAAAGAAACCATTAACCTTATGCATCAATTTCTTTATGAAAGGCCATTTAAGGTTCTGTTGGTTGCTTTCTTATTGAATGAAGAAGTTTTGTGTGCCAATATGGTTTTGTGGTTTTTAAAAACAATAATAAAAAACAAAGTATTTACTTCTTTGGTTGGGTACATAGTAGAGGGCTCACCTAGCATGTGGAGGGTAAAGGGTTTAAACCCAAGCATTATATTCAGACAAAATTGTTTAACATACTCCCAAATATCCTTACGGTTCCCTTGTAACTTATTTAAATTAAATTAATAAAAACTACATATTTTGTTAGTAAAATGTGCCTTGACTTTGCATATATATATATATATATATATATATATATATATATAAAATCGTATAGACCATGTATAGAGCACACATATCTTTATTAGCTCAAGAGAGTAAACAGTTTTCTCCTTTCTCTAATGACACAAGAAGAAATGAACTTCAACTATAGTTTAAAAGAAGTAAAGTGAAGCCAAACTCTTGCAACAAAGAGATACTGTAGTTTTTAAATCTCTACTAAAATTTCTTCTATTTTATCCATCCATTCCAGAGTTCTATCTATCTATGTAAAATCTCCAACTTAGCATGTTTTATAACTACAATACATTTATAAATCATTTTCATGCATTATTTCTAGGAAATTTTAATATATCATGACTTTTAATTGAATTATTTTCTTTCCTTTTGTTTGGAGGGGGAGTTACCTTTAATTATCTAAAACTTCAGAAGTTTAACGGTTATTTTAGAAAAATATATTGTATTTAGCCATTGGTTATCTAGAGCCCATAATGGATAATAGGTATTAAAGAAAATTCTATTATTTACAGTAGGTAACATGAATAATAAACCATTCAGGTTATCCATAAATATTATGAAAGTCCGTATCCCCTGAATTCATTGGCTCAATGGGGTTTAGAAGCAGAGTATTTTATGTAGGCCTTCAGTCATCTTTTATGTTTGGTTTTCCCACTCATACCATGAAAGATTTTTGAGATTTCCATGGCATAAAATGTCACTTCCTTGTTTATCTCAGTGACCTGATGCTTTAGGCCACATAGTCAGAATTCTCTACTTATGTGGGGCCATGTCCTAAATATTAATGCAGCTTACATGAATCATGGGTAACATATACGGCCCCTTTGTGCTGAAAAAAAATAACATGATTTTTATATGGTTGTTGCTGTGCACCTAGGATAATAGGAACCAAAGTCACAAAGTAGTAATTAATACCCTTTGGATGTGAGCTGTTTTATTGGTTACATGCTAATTAAGATTTATAGATGTCACTGATTGACATAAGCATAAACCGTTTGTTCAACATGAGTAAAAGATCAGCCATCATTCTGAATGCTTTCATCAAGGATGCTGTCAAATTTCCTGATGCCTTTCTTTACTGCTCTCATCAGACTTTGGGGAAGCAAACAGAAGAGAGTCATTCTAACTAGAAGTAAGTATCACAGGCAGTGTAAACTCTCTGATATTAAGAAAGTAAGATATATGCTAGGAACGAAAAAGAGAGTGGCCTGTGTCATGATCAAGGTGCCTCATGTACATGTAAGTGTCCAAATGCCTTCTAATTTTGTAGATGTTAGTTCCACTCAGCCACATCTTTAGGTAATACTTTCACAGGAGAAGGTCCTCATGTCTAGCATTGCTTGCTATGAGAGATTTGAATCCATAATTAGAAATATATATTATAGGAAACAGAATAGGTGGAAGATAAGCTTAATCTCTAAGAGTGCTTAATATACAGAAATAGTATTCCAGAAAATAGGAAACAGATTTTTTTTTTTTTTTTTTTTGAGACAGGGTTTCTCTGCGTAGCCCTGGCTGTCCTGGAACTCACTCTGTAGACCAGGCTGGCCTCGAATTCAGAAATCCCCTCCTGAGTGCTGGGATTAAAGGCGTGTGCCACCACGCCCGGCTAGGAAACAGATTCTTATGCTACCTAATGGTGTTGTTGTTGTTGTTGTTTTCCTGTCTTATAATGTAGTGAGACTTAGGTAAGATAGTCATTAACTTTTATTTGGCAGCTGACTGTTAACTGTTCATTTCAATTTCAATTTTTTTCTTAAATGATATATATTGATCGTGTAAAAAATAGAACGTGTCTCCTATTTTACCAAATAGTGTTAAAATACAAAATTTAATTGGGTGGTTTTTGTAAAATTATATTAACTGAACAAAGCAACGTGATTTAGTTCTTCAAACCAAAGTCTGAAAAATATCTAGTACTTGTTCTGTCTGCATTACATATGTAATACTCATCAATAATATTTTAACTGTAGTTATGCGCTAATTGTTTTTAAAATTATAACATAATCTATGAACTATATTCTTGTGCTGTAAAAGCATAAATTAAAGTGATTAAGTCAATAGAATACAAGTTTAAGTATACAGAGCTCTATTTTGTCCAATTTGGTGGGTATCCTTTGTTGCATGGAATCATTTAGACTATACATTTGTTACCTTCCAATCTGCATCTATTAGTCAAAGCCTGGAAAGGACAGTGAGTTTGAAGTGAGTGTAATTTAAGATCCATGATCCATAGAACGTTCTATTCTGAGATCAGAAGTTCTCTTTGATCCTACTCACCCACACTCTTCCCCAAGCTCTTCGGAGATCACCCTCCCAACTCCTGTCCCTTAGCAACTTCCTGTCTTTTATTTATTTACTATTTTAATAATCTAGAGAGTTGAGTCTGTGCTGCTCACATACTCATAGTTGTGAGGCCATCCACTGAGTCACAGGAGCCCTTCCAGGGACCACACTCTTAAAGAAACTGATTTTCCCCTTCCAGGAGCAATCACCTGTTGGTAGCCTCTCACCTAGGGGTGAGGGCTTGTGAGTTTCTCCTTGCTTCATGCTAGAATGTTAATAGGTTTGATTTTTGCAAGCCTCGCACAGACGGCCACAGCTGCTGTGAGTTCATGAGTCCCTCAGTGCTGTCAGGTCCACATGAAATTCTCAAAGAATTAATAAGAATGTTAAATTTAGTAAATAGAGTAGAAATGCTAAAATGTTGTTAGAAAAGTGAAAAGAAGTGTAGTATGCATATAAATAATAAGTACTTAGAAAGTTCTGGAAATGAATACCTTGCTGTTGTTTGAGTCAAGAGGCAGTCATTTGATATTCTGTACTCATCCACTCATAGAAATAGTTGATCGATCAAAGACCAGTCATGCGCAGGGTGGGCCTGGGAACAGTGTGTGTTAAGCCTTTCATGACCAAGGGAAAGAGTTCTATTTCTAAGGCTTTCAAAAGAATTAAGCTAGAAGTCTATCAAATGCATATTGTTTTGTGTTTCAATGGTTTGTTTTAAAATAAATAAGTGTCAACCATTAATGGCCCTTGGTTTAGAAATGACAATATGATCTTTGCTATATTCAATTAGGAAATATGGATAAAACCATAAGTAGGAAAACATTTACTCTCATTTAGCCAATTTACTGGAACTACCGCCAAACCTCCCTTCTTCCAACCAGCTGCTGCAATTCTGGTTAATTCTTAATCTTGAAAACCTGTGTTTGTGATGTCAATAGTAATCATGATGCAGATCAAGGAGCCTCATAAACACCTTTTAAGGTGTACCTTGGCCTATGTCACACTGTTTCATGTTATGAATTCTGAATTTTGTTGGGTTTAGTGTGTGCATGTGTGTGTTACGTGAAGTCAGATATATTTTAGTTAAGTAATATATTGTGTCTTATTTATTATGAGTTTTGGTCTCCAGTGTCTGTCCAGTGCATATGAACTTCTCTGGTAGGCAAAAACCATCATCATCAGTGTGGTGTGCACTTTAAGATTAACTCTTCTGCAGTGCTCTTCGGGGTTTTTGCTATTGGGATTAAAAATCTTTTGCAGAAACCATTGTATTTTGCTTAGTTTAGTGTTTAACTGTCCTTAAGAGACTGTGTCTAACTCAGATACAGTAACCACACACTTAACAAATGACTTGCCAAGAGTTTGGAAAATGCTCAGTTTTCCACCCACCCTTTGCTTCATTATTACTCCCTTTAATTCTGGGAGTTATTCTTTTTATGAATTCTCATATGGGACCCTGTTCATTTGTTCATATATTCAAAGGGAATTGTTTTTATTCCCAAAGAATTCCTCCTTTCTCAAATCCTGAACCAGATTAAGCAAATGCCCCATTTACATAAATAAACTTTTTAATTAAGCAGAGTCTGTAACTATGTCAAAAACAATAAAACGGATGATTTGTCAGAAATAAACTGCAGGGCATCTGATCCTTTGAACATAATTGGAAGTTTAGTATTCAGAAACATGAATCAAAATACAGTGTGTCTGTACAGGGTTCTTGGTGAGTCACAGTCACAGTTACAATAATGTCTGTACTATTATTATTTTGGAAATTTTAACTCCGCAACAAAAACCATGTCCTCCTGTGTCATTTTTGACCGTGAATACTGGACAAGGAATAGTGCTCTTCATGGAGAATTTCCATAGACCTGGAATCTCCAGAATATGCCTGCTATGAAGAACAGTGTTGCAAGCATATTCATGATTTACGCCCATCCCTGTGGTACCCAGGGCTAGACTCAAGGCTGAGTGGATATTCTTGCCTGCAAAGGAAGACTCTGTTGAATTGATTGCTAAAGCTCTAGACTTATACAATAGCCATTTTTTTTTTATGTTGCTAGGAGTTAGGGGAGGGGAAGTACATGACATAAGAACATTAAGAAATTTAGTGTCTGAGATTAATTTCCTATCCTTATAGAAGCTACTTATTTTATATAGAAGTAATATATAAAACATATAGAAGTAATATAAAGTATATAGAAATTATATTTAATGATATTATTTCACTCAGTGACTTCATAGTTTGAAAACTATCATGCTCTGCCTTTTCCTCTTCATATCTCCTGACTTCATTTCCAGTGTTATACTTCTTTGGCCTATTCGCTTAAGATTTCTTATTCAATCCCATAACTCTAAGGCACTCAGATATAATAAGATATAATATTTGAGAGCCCAACAGGAAGAAAACATTTCCATTGAACACTTCAGAATAATTGAATTATATTGAGGGTGAAAGTCAAATGGAGATATTCACACTTAAACATTAACAACGAATAAAATCTCTGCTTTGAAGTGCTTTCTCCATTAACCAGTTCAGGGTCCTAGAACAAGCCTTGTCTTGAAGATGGTTCTTTATTTGATTTTTTTTTCCTACAAAGTTTGCCTTCTCTGGGTAGGAGTTATTTTTTTATTTAAAGAAAAAAAAAAAGTCTGAAACCACTTCTTATCTACATAATGTTATCCTGTGACTTTGTATTTGTATTAGACTTTTTTTTTTTCATCTTTGTAACTTCCCCAATTTTTAAGAAAATCAGTTCTGGTTGTTTCCTTTCCAAATGTGATATTGGTTGAGAAATTCAAACCTGTTATGGGAATACCATTCAAAATTTCTTTAAAATATTTAAACCTGACTTCCAATACAGGTCTATATGAGATTTCACTAACCATTAAAGGATACAATTACAATGAGTAAATGATTTTATTTAATTCTGAGGGAAGGTCTATTAAAGTTGTACATGATTTCAGAACAGTTCTCTAGAGATTAACATTTTATGGCAAAACCACGCCATGTAACCTAATGCTAATCACACTACCATTACAAAAGGAAATTAAAGTTGGAAGAATCTGTCAAAATATTATGAAAGTTGATGAATTGAAGTTTATTGCTTTATTTTTAGAATTTGCGAAGAATGCCTCTGGGTATTTGTAAAATGGGAGTGAAATGAAAAGAGCTGTAACTAACTGCCAAGAGCCTGTGGGTGCCTTCAGCTCCCTGGCCCCTCTTCATGTTAATGCTGCTCCTCCTTATGTGCCTGCTGTAGTGCGAGCTGTTGTAGGTCCGCAGCCTTAGGTCTTGAGGGTTTTGCTGATTTCAGATATGTCCTGAGTACAGAGCTTTCTGTATACTGGGTGTTCTTCCAGCTGAAGCTCCGTCGTGTTTCATCTAAACCTTCCTTGGTATTAATGAGGAGATTGCAGTAAGGCATCGGAAATATTTCAGATTACCTACTTGTTTTGGGAGCGGCAACGAAGCCCTCATCCTCACTTTATTCATCTACAGTTTCCTTTGCACATAGATGATAAGTATTTTATAATGCTCTGGAGTCAGCCTGTCTGTGGATGTCACCTTTGAAAATGTGTTAAAATCAATACTGTTATCCAGTATTCTTCCTTACCTAAGAAGTCATAGAGAAATGAGTAAATTTATTAAGAAATCAAGTTATTTTTCAAGTCCACCTTAAACTTCTTTTTGCACACTTGGTGTTGAGCTAAGAGCATCATCCATACTTGGTAAACATTCTACCACTTCGGCAATAGTGCCTCAGGTAGAAATTCTCTTAGAAGTCTATTTTCACCTTTTCCATGTTGATTCCTGAAGATATATGTATAAATTATAAGAATGCTAAATATTCAGAAAATAATGTGTAGTTTATGTTTATTTTGGAGGTTTATGAGTTTTGTGTTGAATTTTACATGCATAATACAAGCTTTGCCTCTGAGAAGATTACTATGTTTTTGTAGAAATCCTTCATAATTCAAAGCCACAGCAATACATCTTCTCTTTTCCTTATGATATGCGTCTCCAGTGTTAGGAGTTTTAAAATTCGTATTTTAAGTTTTAAGGTTCACTGTAGGGATCAGAGTCCAATTAATTTATATATAAATTACTGCTGTTTTATAATGAAACTATAGGTGATATGAAAATTGTAATTTAAGATTAAATGGGTTCTCATCTTGAGAAGATTCTTAATAATTATAGCCTGAAGCCTCTATACCATATTCAGTTATTATGAATAAAGTAAAATATTATATTCTTAGAGAAAAATTAAGTATGTCTTATAATGCTGCACACCATTTCATTCTTAGGTACTGAGGCCTGATATTGCCTGGGATGCTTTAGTTATCTTTTCTGATAGAGAACAATGGATGTATATAAGATGTACTAGGGATGTGGTTCACTGTAAAACATTTGTTACACAAATATGAGGACTTCATTTTGATCTCAGTACCCAAGTGAAACCATCAGGCATGATAGTTCCTGCCTTTAATCCCAGGGCTGGGAAGGTGAGGCTGGGGGAATCCTCGTCTCTCTCCCTAGCCTATTTGGGAATCTACGAGCAAGTGAGATACACTGTCTTAAGAAATAAGGTAGATAGTGTTGATGAGGACCACACCAGTGGGTTTCCTATGGCTTCCACAGGGAGAACCATTTCATGCATGAACACCCAAACATACATATGCACTTGCACATGTAAGTCCACACTTGTATGCAAACTGAAAGAAAGATCATAAGAAAACTCAAAGAGACTTATGTTTTATACAAATGTCACCTTCAAAATTTCAATTCCTTAAAACTCCAATCTCTGCCATCTATCCCCAAAACTTGGTGGTTACTAGGTACTGGCTAACATCTTCTCTTTAATGGCTTCTGTTGGCTACACCAGAGTGTCCCAGATGTACCCTGAAACTTTATCTTAAAAATATTTTAATATTGTACTTAAGCACACGTTTTTAATTCTCAGACTACGCTGAATTGATTTTCAAAGGCATTTAGAATTTTTCTTTATACTCTGGAAAAAAAAGGCCTTTTGAAATACTATCCTGATTTACCAACAAAACATAGCAATTATAACATGATGCATTGTAAAAATATTTAAATTTCCATTTGTGTTCCTATATTCTTTGGTGGTTAAGTATTTAAAAATCTTAACTCTGAAGTGAAATTGAAAAGTTATTATGAAAAGCATGCTGTTGTTACAGAGTCTAGGGTGGGAGAGAATAATTATACTTAGCTTTTTGATAAACAGTCTAAATTGTGCTTCAAAGGACAGATGTGGCTTTAATAATCTGAACCCTTTGCATTTTCAGATTAAACTTCACTTGATTGCATTGTACTTGATACGTATACTTAAATCTATATGTTAAACGTTATACTTTGATATAGCACATCTTGTTTGGCTTTGTTCTTATGATCTGACAAGCTTCATTATATAATAAACTAGTTTAAATAAATCTTAAAGACATAAAAGTGTTCTTGACAGTAAGAAAAAAAATTAAAGTGCACCAATGATATATCGGTTAGATGTTCCAGAGTGAGTCAAAGTTTTTTTTCATTCAAATCTTTGAACATGTGTTTTGAATAAAGCTGTAAGGCATTTTCCAGTAACCAGTGTTGTATTACAGAAACGAGTAAAGGAAAACAAAAGGAAAACATGTTTCAACATTTTATTCGCAATTGTCACATACTGTTGCACATTGCCTTCTGGAAGTGAATGTGACATTTGCAATATAAAATTTTCAAACTTAACCTTTTACATTACATAAGATACTTAGGATTTTATGCCCATGTGAGATAAGCAGAGATCAAGAATCAGTCTATCAAGGTTGAAATGGATTTTCAAGTGCTTGAGAATAATTTATACTGCAAGTGTGATAGGAATCCATTACTGTCACTTTCAGATTTTTCTAATGAATCTACCAAGTAATAATCAATGATAAGCTGACTGAAGAATACTGGATTGAAGGACCTAACATTTTGTAAAGTTATCACTGATAAATAATATCATCATTAATTTCCAGAGTTAACAAAATTATTGGTGTATCAAAAAGCAAGAATTTCACCTAGAACAGGAAACCCCCACAAGCTACTTCTAGAATTTACTGTTACTTTAGCTGGAAAATTATTGCATTTCCCAAACTGGAAGACCAACAAAAGCATATACTATATCAGGAAGCTATTTGGTTGTTTTCTTTTTCACAATTAACAGTTGCTTGCACTAACCATGAGGGTTAGAAGCATTGAGCATGTGCAGCTAATCTCAGCACTGAATGCACTACAAAGCAGGAAGAGACTGAACACTATTTAATAAGCTAGTAACTTTAGGAAGATAAGTGTAATTGATTTTAGTGTCAAAACTGTTCTGTATTTCATAGGTTTAGAATAAAATTGGGAATCTGTACATTACATTGTAAACGCAGAATTCCTCTTAAGGGAAGATACAGTCACTCATGTATGGACTGTTGAAACAGAATGTTCAGTTTGGGGCATTGTCTTTTATAGAATTAGTGTATTACATGTTTTTGGAAAATTGAGAGCCTGAAATCTGTGACACATTTTAGCTATTAGTTCTTCTAAAACAGGTTCTCATGCTGATCTGCCAGGAGATGGACATTTGATTTCATGCACTGAGTGTGGTCAGCAGCTGGCCAAACTCTCTCACATCACTCCATGAGTTCCCGTGATCTGACCTGCAAGGTTAGAAATATTTACGTGAGTTCTGTCACTGTTGTGTCTAGGAATTTAGACAGAGGATTTATGACACTCTATTTCACTCAGAGCTCCTCTGAAGAGACTTAAAATATTCTGCAAAGAAGGAACATTTCGTGTCTTCTTTTTCAAATCTGTCATAGTGAATTTAATATTTCCGTACAGCCTCTGCTCTTAGTGGCCTATGTATAGAGCACATGAGGGAAAAGCTGACCATTTAATACTTCTCTAACTAAATTGGCAGTTCAAGTCTTCCATGAGCCAGCCCTTATTAGAGCATGTCTGCCCAGTCACTTGGAAGTACTGCTATATTGAACATATTTATATTCAGATGCTATCCCAGCTTCCACACAGTTTGGTTAAACAAATATTTTTATTCCTTCTCACAGCAACAGGATGAGGAATAGGCCTGTCAATGCTCTTAGTTATTAGGTAAGAAAGTTGAATCTCAGAGTTTTTTTTTTTTTTAAGGTATTTAATAAAGGATATTGGTCAAATTTTGCTGTAACGGTGAGTCTAGTGTTTAGTGTGGCTTTCAGCAATTCTCTGGGTCCATCCTACTGCATTTCCAATGTTTAAAACACCAATAGAAAGTTGTTAGATGGATGCTTATGAAGGCATCATATATAAAAACAAATTCTAAAAACCAGATTGTCTCAGTTCTTCTTTTAACAGCAATATTTCAGGCAACTTCTCGGAAATAATAGAGCCTTTGTAACCAAAATTTGGAGCATTTGCTTCTCTTTTTAGATCTACACATGTAGCGGAACAATTGTTTGATATGATAAACACTGCCTTTTATAAAATATTGACTATGGGGCTAGCATTAATAAACACAACCATTGGTTGAGAACCAACTCTATGCAAGATAGTCTTCCAAGTAACTTATAGAAATGAATATACTTTATCTGCACAAGTCTGAAAGAGTTATGATTGTCTTGTCCTCATTCCTTGTAGGTGAGAAAGAAGACTTGCTTTATGGTGCATGTTATCTAATGACCTAAGCTCTCAAAACTCTGAGCCCTATTTAGAAACTATTGCATGAGACTATCACTTCCTAGACTATACATTCTTAGTCTACTGGAATACATTGGTTTGAATGAATGAAAACTGGTTCCAATGATTTGTCTCTTTCAGTAACCAATAGATTGCTGAAAAAAAAATTATCTCTTCATCCTCTCTGAGTACAGGAGTAGCTTGGGAAATGTCTTCCAAGGGAGTTCTTATTACCATGACATTGTTGAGAATGGGAGATGATATTTCCTCAAATCAACTCATTATGCAATTCATTTACTTATGGCCATAAAATTTTGTTATTTTGGTGAAGCAAATAAACACACTAAGTTTGGGGGATAATCATTGCTTTTGGGAAAGAGGAAGAGGGAAGATATTATTATGAGGTAATCAGAAAGCTTCTGGTTTAGTCCCTAGGTTTGGTTTGTTCATTTTTTATTTGTGTTATTTGTTTTAATTATACTTAGTATTTTTGCTATTTGACATTCAAAATAATTCCCAATTTAACTGATTTAGAGGAAATAGAACATATCATGATCTATAATAAGTACATCAGCATTTAGTGATATTCAAAATGTTGAATTCAAGAATATAAAATGGGCAGGTGGTTTTAACTGTAGATTGAACCAACTGTGCTGTGAGGTGAGTGTAAGCCACATACAATAACAACTAGAGACAAGTTCAAGAGTAACTGGGGCCTTGTCAAGAATAGCTAGGTTGAAATTGTTCGAATCATACAAATATTAATTGCGATGAGTGATGCCATAAAGAGATAGTTGATCCAGATGTTCTTCATGTCCCAGAACCTTTACCATGGGAATGAAAACTCAGTTGTTGCTGGGGACACATACATGAAAAAACAGTTCCACAAGGGACACCTAGTCTTTAGAAGAAAGATATCACAGTAAACAAATAATTATAATCTAGACGATTAATTGGCTAGTACTAAAACTAATGGGCAATAATCTATTCTATTATTTGTTTTTTTTTTTTGCCTACTTATTTATCTTTAAGTCTATAGTGTTTTTCACTATATCTATTTTTTTACATATCTTCCATGTTCTGTCTATCCTTTATACATAACTAAACATTTATATATGTATATAAACTGTTTCATAGAGATTTAATATATGCTCCCTGTAATATGATTATGTACACCTATAGTTCCAGGCACTTCCTTGTATTAAGCATCAAGTGGGGAAGGGATTTCACCCAGATTCTGTTTTTATGCTCCTCTTGCTTCTGTCTCTGAGGCTATGAAACCTTCCAGGAAGTTCTTAAGCAAAATTATTGATCAGTGAACTATTGTGGTGACACATAAGCTCCATGCATTGCTATAATTTTGGGCCACAATTAAATTATTTGCTATCTTACATGTAGCATCGCTGGGCATCAGCTTAGGATGAACTCATTCATGTCCTGTATTCTTATGTGAGAACACAAGCTTTAGAATATAGCAGATGGTGTAGAAAAAGACGGCTGCAGGGTAAATTAATGGCTTACAAAGATTGCTGTCAAGAAGAGGTTAATTGTCCTCGCTGCTTATTTTAGGTATTCCTTTGACTGAAAGCAAGTTGGGGTGTTTTAAACAGTGAGCATTATGGTCTTGGTTAAAAGTCAATACACTTGTAAACCTCAACTCTACTAGGAAAAGAGAGAAAGATATCCACGTAATTAAATCATGCCAGGGACTGTTTGATGATTCTCATGCGCAAGTGATACTGCTGTAATATAGCAACAAAATTCCTAAATACTTATTTACATACAGCAAATTTAATTAGTGATATGTTCAATACATTAAAATGAAACCAAAATATTCATCTAATACTCAGAAATTTTTTTAAACTATGAAGTTCTATGTGATACCTATGTATGTCTCTACGTGTGTATGTGTGCATGTGTGTGTTTGTGTACACACGCGTGTGTACATGTATGTGTGAGTGTCTGTATACATGGGTGTTTTGACACTGGATCTCACTATGTATCTCTGCCTAGCCCAGAGTTCTCTACAGGCCATGTTAACCTTGACATTGTAGCAATTTTTATGTTTCTACCTCTAAAGCATTAAGATTATTGGCATGTTCCACAATTTTCATTTAAATGAACGAGAAATGTTAACTTAGTTTCCAGGTCATAGCTTTAGTCTGAAATGTAGACTCCTCCTCACTGAGATTGGTGTGTGTGTGTGTGTGTGTGTGTGTGTGTGTGTGTGTGTGTGTGTGACTTATGTATTGAATAAAATACACAAATTTTATCTTACATGTAGAAAAATCTATAGTCCCATTATAAATTCAACTGCATTTGACTGAATATCAGCACTCTTAACTGGCAGGCATTTTTTCATTTAGAAACTATTTGTTGAATGGCAATATCTACTCTGACATAGGACACTTGAGGTATACGGGTAAATAAGAAAATTAAGTCCTCATTTGTTCAGTAGCTTCCTGATAATTTAGTACCAAACCTAAAAAAAAAAGAATTCAGTAATCAAGGGGAGGCAAGATTTACCTGAACAAGAAATTATTGGTATAAATGAGGTTCATTTTTATATATCTATTTTGTACATGATTTTACATTTTATATCTATGTATATATCATGTTAAAGTATATCTGTATTTGATTGGTCATTCTTTTAGTAAGTTTTCATTGAGTCTTCAAGCCCCATGTAGATGTGACTATTTAGTTTGTAAGAGTCAGTGTGGTGAAAAGCCTAGCCTTAGAGACGTGTGGCTAGCTAGCAATCTTAGTCTGAACTTGTCTACATATGAAGACAAGTCAAGGAAACACACAGGATTCCACAGCATAACTACAATAAAACTAGAGAGAATTCTACACAACAAAACACCACTGCATGAACTGAATCTTTGATCCTGGAACTTCCACTCAAACTCTCTCAGGCCGTGCTCTAATAGTTTCTAGGGACCAGAATTTTACTGCCTAAGTTGCTCACCTTCCTCCGTGATTCCATGAACTCAGTTTCATGGGAAGCATTCTTTCCCTCTACAGTGGCCTTCTAGATTCAAAGACAGACTCAAAAATTATAATACTGAGAGCTAGCCCCCAAATGCCACAGATCAGAAGTTAGGAAACTATTTGAAACTATTAGTGATACGGAGCAAGAGTATTAGACAATACTCTGCCTTGTGTGTTAAGTTGTTTTCTTTTTTTCATTGTTGTTTATACGTCCCTCTCTACTGTGTATTCACATGATGTGTGTGCCCTCAGATGCCAGAAAAGAGCATTGGAACTTTTGGAGGCATTTGTGAGCTTCCAGACATAGGTGCTTGAAGCAAACTTCTGCTTTCTGTGAGAATAGAAAGTGCTATTAAATGCTGAGCTTGCTTTTAAAGACAGAGCCCTACTACTTCACTGACGCTGTCTTTTTAGCTCATCCTTCTGCCCCTGTCCTGGAGTGATGGGATTAACAGTCATGTTTTACCATGTCAGGCTATGGCTACACTATTGTTCTTTTAAACTAACTTCGATACAGTTGTGACTGTGTTATCTGATGCTAGGCTTTGTTTTCTTAATATATGTTTTTATTTACATGTTCTTAAAATATTAAAAATTTAGTGGTTGAGGGAATTACTCTTTTCCCTCTATATACCAAGACAGACTCAGCCTCTTATTATTCTATAAGTCATCATTGAGGGTGTTGTAAGAATGCCTAAGAGGCATTAATATCATGTACTGATCATCTTAGGGAAGCCTTGTAACCAAAAATAAAATAAAAATATATAATAAGATACTGACTTTTCATAGTAAATGTAGAAATAGAAAATAGGTATGAAGTTTTTGGTCAAAAAGGAGATGAAGTTGTGGTGAGAGTGGCCTCAAAATTTCCTAGGAGTTCCAGAGAGTATTAACTTGGATCTATCTAAGTAAGCAAAAACTAGTTGTGACAAGTATGACCAGGACTGTGTTCTTGATGAAACCCAGACAGAGATAAGAACCTGTCATTTTCCTTCTCCACAATGTCACTTGAAGCAGGGCCCACAGTTTAAAGCCACGCAGTGCCAATTCTATACTGCTTCATTCTACGTTTTGTGTTCTAGATTGGTTAGCTATGGTGGGTGCCATGTTAGGTGTGCGGTACACTCAGGAAAGTCGGCATTGCTTCACTTCTTAGCCACATCTGATTTTTCTATTCAAACGCTCCTATATTTCAGTGAAAGAATTAGCACTAATACTCACTGGACTCTGATGGGATCAGCAGCGAGATCTGAACATCATCCTAGGGGTACACCAAGTGAACAATACCAAACCTGCTCTAGGCTGAGTTATCTATTAATTCATCCCATTCAAAGTATCAGTTACAACAAATTTCTGTTCATGAAGAACATCGCACCAAGTGCACTTCCTTCAAGCTAGAAGTCTTGAAAGAGAGATCCAAAACCAAATATATCCTACACCATTTCCAAAGCAGCTTTTCTGAGCAAAGCAACAGAGCTTCTATTTCAGGCACATTATAAACAATCTAAGAACACAGCCTCCTGTGAGTCATTCTTTTATCTACCAGATATCTATATCCCGAGGGAATCTCAGCTTTGACTAGCCCTTCAGTTTCTTCACACGCAGCCATTGCAGATCAGGGTTGAAGAGGAACTTCAGAGTCATCTGAATTAATATCCTGCCAAATTCCCCTTTCCGTTTTGCCCCTCCTCTCAGCCACCTCATGGCTTCTGCCTAGTCATCCTCCAGGGCTTTCCCAAAGGACTTTGATTTTTCCTTCTTCAGTTTTTATTCCGCACATAACAACCGATCCTCATGTCTAACACACAGACAAAATATCTAACTCAGTCTCTGTGACTGCTGACCTTGTTTTAAAAATCAGTACCAAGGCAGGCAAAAATGACTCAGCCAGAAATGCACTTACTGGCAAGCATGACAATTTGAGTTTGATTCCTGGGTTCCATTGTGGTGGAGGGAGTGAACCCAGTCCCTGACGTTGTCCTCTGATCTTCACAGTGACATGTGTAAACATTCATAAATACACACAAAATAAGGAAATAAAATGAAATATATATATATAATCAAAGCTGTCGACAACTTATGTCATTTTACAGCATGGTCTCCAGGACTATCTGTGTTGTACAATGAAAAGGAATTCCTCTCCCCTTTAGAAGCTGAAAAAAAAATCTATGATATGCATATAATAATTTGTTCATCCATTCATTTGTGGAAAGACAAACAAGCTAAATCATCAACAAAATGCATAGGCCAAAATTCTAAACCTTAAAGAAGAGAGAACTAGAAAAGATCAAAGTTAACAGGGATCAAATATTTGTATGACCAAAGTTCACCATAGGTTGCCAGATTTTTAACCTTGACATTTTTATATTATTTATAAAAATACACTTTCAGTTTATTATAATCTATATAAGAAAAAATTTTCCTCTTTTGGAGAGAATCCATAAAATGAATTATAGCTTCGGAGAAAACATAAAGATTCAGGTTAAAGATGGCATGGTCTCTTAGTATGTGTATTATCTAGTATTTCAGCTTTATATCAAAATCTAGGAAGTTAGTTCATATATCCCATTTAAGTTTGTAAATAAATTACTGGCATTGTTCTTTAAGTCTACAACATGGTCTCATATCAAACCACCATATTAGTTTTGCCTATACTCAGCTGTAAACCTCAGATAGCCATGTGATGCTCTAACTGGCACTGATAATTAGCATGATGTAGAAATGAAACAGATAAACTAGAAATTTGCATGCACTCATATATTGTAGTTTCCATTATTGACTTACATGCTAAACTCCCCATATGAAAACCATGAACAACCCTGTGCTACTAAATGACAACATTGCAGGCAATCTGGAAAAGGGTCTTATGGATGTGACATTAGACATCCTGTGTGGAATCAAGTTCTAGTATAGACAGTGCTGTTCCCTGAAACCTTACAGTTTATTTAACTCTTGCTTTTAGAGCTCGCTGAATTTATTTCCAGTAGTAGGCAATAAGGGTACACCAATGGATATTTTTCATTAAGTTATAATTGAATTCCTACATCATTTTAGAGTACAAAAAAAAAAAAAATGGAATGGGAGAAGTGGCCATGTTTGATTTTGACAAGACATTACAGTTTTTATAAAGAACTATGGCTGAGAACTGAGTTTGATTCCTGGGACGTACATGTTAGAAAAAGAAAAATGACAACTGAAAGCTGTCTTCTGACTTCCATATATAAACCAAAGCATGTGCACCCACACACACATACTCAAATCTGACAAATTAAAAATAGTAAAATGTAATGAAAGAATGTAAAAGAAAAACAAAACCCACAGAGCTCTGAAAATCTAAGGTTCACAGAGACCACATCACTGTCACCTCTACAGGCCTGCCTGTTAGGAATATGGAGAATGTGTCTAGTATGGTGAACTTTAAATTATATACCTGCAAGAGGATAAATAAAAGTTTACAATGATACTGTGTAGATTTCCATTTTACATACTATCGTAATGTATAGAACACAAGACATTTCAATGCCCTTTGATACAGAGCACACTTTCTTAAAAGGATCTGCCAAGCCGAGAGTGCTGGCAGCTTACTCTGATCCCAACACTCCATTCTATGTGAGTTGAGACCAGTTTGTTCTATGCAGTGAGCTTAAGGTCAGCCAGAGTTATATAGTGTGACCATGTTTCTATCTGCCTGCCTTCCTTCCTTCCTTCCTTCCTCCCTTCCTTCCTTCCTCCCTTCCTTCTTTTTCCCTCCCTCCCTCCCTTCCTCCCTCTCTTGTTAATATTGTTCTTTCTCCTCCTGTTCCTCCTTCTGCTCCCTCTCCCTCTCCTTCCCTCTGTGTGTGTTTGTCTCTGTGTGTATGTGTGTGTCTTTCTGTCTCTTTCTCTTCTTTCTCCTTTTTCTTCAATATTCAACAGTTCTAATAATTCAGAAGTTTTAATGAAGATAATTTCTCACATCTAAATGAGAATTT
>NC_034606.1:16853908-16863908 GCF_900095145.1 Mus pahari | reverse complement strand
GGAAAAAGTACATCTGTGCCTACTCTCGATTCAGGATTAAAACATGGGAAAAAAAGAAAAGAAATCAAAACAGGCACGGCATACGTGATTTTTTATGTAAGTGTTCCTCACAAAATCATTGACACTTAATTGCATTATCTCGATTTTGGAAATGGAATGCAAGGCATCTGAGAGTTAAATACCGTGAAGAATGAGAAGCATGTTCAAAGCATTCGCTGAAGATGCTTGGGCAAGGTCTGTGCCATTTCGATCAGCTCTTGTGGACACAGAGGACTCTGAATGCAGAGCATCTAATATCATCCAGTTTAGGATTCACTCTCTAGGTCCACATCACCAGCAGAACAGATGTTCCCCAGGCTCCATTGGTGGAAGTGAGAATAGATTTCCAAATTAGCTTGACCATATTTATAATCAGACTCTTATAAGACATTTTGTCTTCGTGTGTTTCAGAAGTTTTCATTACACAGAGCTAGTAGCTCAGCCCAAGGCATGTCTGAGGATGCCACAACCCTTTCTTCTCTGCACTTGTTTGCTTTCATAAAAGTGGTGTTATTGTTTTCTTCCCCTACTGATTGTGTGTGTGTGTGTGTGTATATGTGTGTGTGTGTGTGTGTGTGTGTTTTCTTCAAGCCATACATTACTTCAGCTTCAATGCAAGTTTTACAAGAGTTCCATAAAAAGCTCCAAGTATTTCCTGTTATTTGGAAATACCCTTGGACACTACTTCCCCCTGCCCCAGAAGTCTGATGAGAAGTTATACATTTATTGAGCTCTTGAAGTTACACAGCTCGTTAAACAGGTGAGCAACAAAAACAACAACAAAAAAATCCTAACAACAAAAATCTCGCCTAATTCTATATTCCTCATCTCTGGCCCAATGTTGGGTGTTGCAAGAGGAAAATGTATCAAAGGATACAGAGACAAAATCAAGAAATCCTGGTGCGGCGCCAACAGGCCTCTAAAAAGTTGGTCGATTACTAAGAAGGCAGCTTTCTGCTGTCAGAGTCAACATTACTCAGACAGTTGCAGAAGCTCTGAGGCCACTGGGTTTGTTTGCAATGAGAGATTTGTTGTGGATTTTTAACAAGGCTCCTGTGTGTGTGCCATGCTTAGTAAATATTGGCCTTCGGGGTATTTTTCAGTCACGCTGAATGAACCGTTAGTTTCCCCAAACTACAAAGTGCAGAAAATCCATTTCCCTGATTCTGTGGCCACTGGGATTGCATCATAGGCTCTTTGTGCAAGAGCAAAACCTAAAATCTGGCCAAAGCCTTTTCAGAGGAGCAAAAAAACGATCAGGAGAAATAAGGATATTAATGTCCATGATCATATAACGATCAGGAGAAATGATCAGGAGAAATAAGGATATTAATGCCCATGATCATATAAACAAGCAAGCCAAAGAGGGGGCCATGCGATTAGCTCATCATTAAATTATTAGACTAAACTTAAACATTTTGATTTCTTTAAAAATTAAATAAAATAATCATATAATAATCATGCCTTGGGTGAACAAATAATTGTACCTTCTAATAGAATAGTAAATTTGATGCATCTTTAAAATGTCTCCAATTTATTATTACTGGGAAAATTACTGGGATTGTTGGGCATGTATGATTGGTCTCTCTGATAAAAGAATTTCAGACTCGTTTACAGATATTTTCCTTTCTTTTATATAGTCTATGGTGTTTTTCCTATAGCACATTTACTGTGTGGTCAGAGTTTTGTCATAACCACTGATGACTTGAAAGTTGTTTGGTATTTTTTAAAAATAACTATTTAAAACTTACTTTCAGGGAATGTTCATATTTGGCCTAAGAGACAGACTTTAAGGGACACTTTGTAAATACATTGAGGGTAAATTAATTGCAGGCATCTGGGCATTAAAAGTTTTTATTATCACTGTGGCAAAGAGATCCAAAAAATATCACCTAGCAATTAGTGTGCTTCTTACACTTTCTGAATTCTTTTGGAGAATGGTTAAAATCCTACATGCATCCCTTGGAAGGCGTGACATAAACTCAGAAGCACAGACAAAGTGGCTGTGAGAAAAGCGTTTCAAGTGTGTCAAATTTAAAGACGCCTACCTGAGCACAGAGTTCAGTAACTGTGGCCTACACTCTCTACCAAAAGCTTAGAGAATACAGACTAGCAGGAAAGAGGGTATTTTCCCATCTGTTGTCCATTTGGCTGTCAGCACTTGTTGTGATAGAAGAGAAAAGGAGTCTTGAGTGACTGCTAGTCTGTCTTAAAGTATGGTAATGGGGCTAATTAGGAGAGATAGGAGTTGACGAGCATTGGTGGGAGCCATTATCCCTATCGCTTCTACGTCACTCTGTATCCTTCTCAGATTCCCCTTCTCCAATTTTGTCATTTCTCAAGCAACACCACGTAATGGTACCTGCTAACATGACCTGAGCTGTGTGGTTGAAGGGAACTGTGCTGGACACTGATGAAATTTTCTTTACCTGTCTTCTCTTTGGAATCTCCCTAAGCAAAGATCTGGCGTATGGCTGAGGCCATGTTTACTGGCATTGTTCAGCCTACATGGATGGAAATTAATCGCGCTTTATTATGATGAGCCAATATATCTTCTTTGGAAAATGAGCAGCATTTTGTATGCTTCTTTCATGTTAGGCACCACAGCAAGGCAGCAATTTAGCATACTTGAAAGGAAAAGACATCAGAGGCCTGCAAGGCAAGCAGAAAATGTATTCTCTTTTATGTGATTTAGAAAGTTGAGACATTTTAGTTTCTGTTTTCAAAGGTTTAGTGCATTTTAACTTTTGACAATAATTATGAAAGTAAACAGCGGGACTCAGATCTCTGTACGTTGACTTCATAGTAGGTGACACTGAACATAAGTTACTCCCCGCCCCTCTGAGTATGTAATCAGAAAATGTTAACAGTAAAATAACATATGTTTGCTTGAAAACCTGAATTGTTTTTGAATGGTGCTGACATTTTTTCCAGTATGTGTAGAATATGATGTATAAGCACATTAGACTTTCTGAAGAGTAATTTTAGTTTTTCCCCTAAAACATATAGGAACATTTAATATTAAAATAAAATTTAAGCTACATTAGTGTCAATAAGGAATTCCATGTGAATCTAAGTTGCAAATATTTGTCCCTACTTTTACACCTGGGTATAAAGTTCTATTGATTTTTGCATTTTATTATAATTTTAATTTCACCTGCCTTATACTCAGAAATTTACTATATTATATAGTTAGTTTTGTAAAAGGTATAAATGAGATTAATGCAAAACTCAAATAAACCAAGCAAAATATACCAGAAAATCCTCTGAGTTGCTACCACAGAGTTAGCAACCTTGTCCAGAAGCTAACTAGAGAAATTTCATGTTACATTATATTTCTGTGGCAGGACTAAGATTCCTGGAAACAAGTATGAGTGAAGATGATGTTGGTTGGTTTGGTAAAGAACTTGTAGCTGAACCTAGAAAATCAGAGTCCAGCTGCCACTATGAGGTTAGAAATAATCCTCACATCTGACCTGTCAGAGTAACTCTTGGTAAACATGAAGCTATCTGAATCTCAAAACCAATGAATCAGATTTGATTTTTGGTGGAGGTAAGATAAAACCACATTAAAATAAAAAGTATTCCTGATGGTTCTAGTGAGAATAGTATATGAATCAACAGTGTTGAGAAACACTATTGTGGATCAAGAAACATACCAAGCCAAGTATCATATTAGAGCAATGCTGGATATCGAACTCATGGAGTAACTAAAGATGGTTAAATTAAGACCCAAAGTAAAGACTGAACTTTTACCTTTAACAGAAGACCACTAGAAGCCAAAGTTTGATACAGTAGCAGCCAGATACCTGCCAATGTAGGATTCTTTTCTACAGTACTTTGTAATACTCCTACTGGCTCATGATTGTTTTCGATTGACTCATTGTTCAAGTCTTTTAAGATTCCAGAACCACTGTGGCTGGATAGGGTAGAGGTCCAGTTTGAGTGATGCCAAGATCAAGTACTGGAAATGATGAGAGGTTAGGAAGTACACCAAGAACAGGGAATCCAGGTTTGTCACACATAGGAGGAGGTTTCCCATATCCTCACTGAAGCAGCCTCACCCTCAGGCCCAGGACACTCTCCTGGTTGTTTTTGAAACAGAAACCAGTCTTGTTACAACTGGACCCAGTCCTGCAGGTGATGGGAAACAGCTGTTACAGGTGAAGGTATTTGTGTTCTTGTTCTTTTTCTGCTAGGTAGGAAAGGAAATCTTTCCCCGTGGCAGAAACAGAATATATATATATATATATATATATATATATATATATATATATATATATATAGTGACATATACACAGCACATTCCTTTTTAGTTGAAAGATGTGTCTGAGATATCTTGAAAACAATTACTGGAACATTTTAAACATTCCTGTGAAATACATTCTTAAATTCTTAATGATCTGGATAAGGAAACATTCTGCCCAGTCAAAACAAACTATAGATGCTGTGACATTTGTTTCAAAATCCAGAAGGATATGTTTCCCTAGTTTTAGTTACACTGAAAATTTAAATACTTATAAATATATTTGAAAGAAAAAAAGATTTTTTTCAGCAAAATAATTGGATTTCCATATTAGCAACCATCATGATGAATATAGCCCCACACATTTATCCTTTATAAATATATCACCTGTGAAATTTTGGCTAATAGCATTATATTTTATGTTAAGACCCTCTAGCATTTACAAATGCTACCTATATGGTGATATTACAGAAACTTTTTTTTTCATTATTTTCTTCTAGTTATATGGTCTTACAATAGATCCTTCCCTCTGGCCTTTTATTAAACAATGTTTGGAGGAAATTTACCTTTAGGTTTAGTGCATGTGCACCTTTCTAAAGTGTATAAGAGCTTTATTCAATTCTTCCTCAACAAACAACAGTGTGCTGAGCGACTTAATGTCATAGTTTTTTGTTTACTGAAGTTTACAGTTACATAATGTAACATATACCCACTTTTGCTCAACGCTTTTTGCCTGTCTTCATTTTGGAATAGTAAATTGAGTGCCAATTAGTTTCAAAATCTTCAGGCCAACTAAAAAGAAGTTTAGACAAAGGCATAGTGGATAAAATGAAAGAAAGTTAGGTCTGACTTGTGGAAGAGTGATTTTCTGGAGTCTCAGAGAAAAGAATAAACAGGGAGAAAAGCTAAGAGGCTTAATTAGTTGATGAGGCGGGCCTGAACTATTTGATAGAAAGAAGATAAGTTACCCAGGGGTTCCTGTGAAACAGTGCTGGGAGTAAGAAGCTACCATTTAGAGCTTTCCATATTCGGGGAGCATGAGCTGGGCACACAAGGATGCACTGGTCTTCAGTCCTGAAGGGAAGAGTAGAGTACATGAAGGGTGTGAGCTGGATTCACGGAAGCATTGCTAGGAAACCTGGAAGGGAAGGCTGAGAGCCACTGTCTGAGGCCTCTAGGTTGGAAGAACGTTCAAAGAAGTGGTACAAAGATGGAAGTTATGAACAAGAAAGTGATGTAAGATTGCCCGCGTACATTTAACCTAGAAAAGGCACAGCGAAGTAAGACTGCGAAGAAGATCCAAGTGCAGAAGCCAGTCCTTAGGAAATGAAAACATTGCTCCTAAGAAGGCTGCAGGCCAGAGTGACTGATTGGACATGGTAGGGCAAGTCCTTTAAGCTCCTGCCAGTTTGAGAGGATGGAGACCACAAAGGATGAGAAAAGAAACCAATTGTGGATAAAAGATGATCTTCTTTAACCAGTGCCTTCGTGTTGAGATGCTGAATCATCTGATAATTGAATACTTGAGTTCTGCTTGTTTGAAGGCATTTTAGGATGAAATGAAAGAAAAAAATGTAAAGCATGCTGTTTTTTGAAGTTGTAGTTGGCTAAGGATATAGCTGTGATCACAAACACTGTTGAAAGAGATAAACTGTGAACAGGGCATGTGCTCCCAAAACAAACAAACAAACAAACAAACAAGCAAACAAACAGTGGTCAGAGAAGAAACAGAGGTACTCCCAAACAGGAACGACAAATAATTTAAACACTTTAAGCCAGTCCTGAGTCAAGGTTAGGGGATATATTCAATGCTTGTGTATTTGCGTTCATTCTACGTTTAGAAAGTTTGAGCCATGCATGCTCTAAGGAATGATGGCTATTAGACATTGCCATGAGAAATTACTTTTGTCATCAAAGAATATAAAAGCTGTCCTCTCAATAGATGGCAAGTGACCCCATGTCAATTCAGCACTGGCTTATCAAAATAGACAAAAATGAGGAGTGAGAATTTTGCTGTTCCCTGTCTAATGTGAGCTTTAAGCTGTTGAAGTAAAGCATCAAGAACAATATTAAAGACACTGTGAATTCGTATTAAAAAAGAAAAACAATGACGGTGGAGTATTTACTGATATATTAGCCATGGGGAATCTTCTAACCATCACCCACATGGCCAATATCAGGCAGCCAGGGCAGGTTTAAGATGGCTAAGGTTGAGCCTGTGGTCTGAAATGGGAAATCCAGTAATGACATCTATTAACTATTTATATTATCTAAACACTGAATTAATTCCTGTGCTCCTCACACCAACCTAAAAGGAGCAAGCGCTTTCCCCATTTTTAGATGCATCTGTTGGATGGGGAGCAGACTGAGACATCTTACCCGATGTTAGCTACACAGTGAGCAGGAATAGCAGGGATTAACCCAGGCCCATGGTCTCCAACAGCCCCACATCACTGTACCTGTGCAGATGGAAAAGGCCTGGAGTGATTAGCATCAAAGGACCTGAAAATCATGGTGGCTCAATTAAGTATTCCTGGTAACTGTGTAGGTTGTGTAAATGTCAAGGTTAAGATGCCTGTGATATGGCAAACACATCTCCTGAGAAGGACAGCTGGTCACTTCTCCTAAGTGTCACTTAGAAAATGAAGCTGGTAATACTAGATTATACTGCTAACATCAGAAAAGGCCTGGGTTTTTAATGTGAGACTGATTACCATCTTTTCTAGTGTTAATGAGTAGTTTTGAGGGTTTTTTTTTTTTGCTGCATTATATAGCCCATCTATCCTACACACACTCATTCACACACACACACACACACACACACACACACACACGTACACATACGTGCACACATGCACATACAATGCCTGAAACTTATGTCCTGCCATGTGTTTATCAGTAGGAAATTATAACTATCTATCTATCTATCTATCTATCTATCTAAAGATATATTGCAGCTATAAGAGTGAGTGCCTCTATTTTCTTCTACCATAAACAAAATTAAGGAATTTTAGACGTATTATTAATCTCTATATTGTTTCGATTTTTATGTGAAATGTGAAATTTGTGCCTTAAACCTTCTCCTGAACTTTTGCAAGCAAAAAATAAAATTAGATGTGTGTGTGTGTGTGTGTGTGTGTGTGTTTCCCTCTGAAAATCAACAGGGAAAGTCTTGGTTTGCACCTACACTGTGTCATGAAGTCAGAAGTACTGGCTGTTTATATAATACCGATGAGGCTAAAATATGACAGTTGAAGTCAGCCTCCATGTGTTTCCAAGCAGCACATGCCCTGCATCATGCAGACTAAATAATAAGATTCACTGATATCATTTCCACCAAGAAAAGTTAAAATATTAGTAAAGTGGTGGCTCCATTCGTTGACTTGGGGAACCTCGGTACTTATGAAGAAGTTTTACAATAATAAAAACCCTATAAAGTTTGACTAGCACTGAAAGAAAATAAATAACATCAAATACTTGTGGATAAAAGCCTTGGGAGACTGTCCACCTAACACACGCACACACGCTTACACAGACATATATACACTCACATGAGAATGGAGCCAGAGTACATGTGTGTAGGAGGCCTAACTTGGTAGAACACAGCCAGGTTCACCAAAAAAAAAAAAAAAAAAAGAGATGAAGAGAGAGAGAGAAAAAAAAAAAAAAAGAACAAGGATAATGAGGCCATTTTTCATTATTTTCCCAAGGGATTTTAAAATAGTTACCTCATAAAATAAATAGTTTAAATTTCCACATTACTTTTTGCCTNCAGACATATATACACTCACATGAGAATGGAGCCAGGGCATCGTATAGAATAGAGTTTATCTAGGGCATGGGAAGGGGAGGTGAGAAAAAAAAAAAAAAAAAAAAAGAGATGAAGAGAGAGAGAGAAAAAAAAAAAAAAAGAACAGGGATAATGAGGCCATTTTTCATTATTTTCCCAAGGGATTTTAAAATAGTTACCTCATAAAATAAATAGTTTAAATTTCCACATTACTTTTTGCCTTTAATCTGTGCCTCCGTTGCACATAAATGAATGGAGATTTTGTGCTCTCAGTGCTAAGGCAGAGCATACTGAGGTGGATGGAGGGGAGAGCAAGTACGAAAAGGAGTCTCCAGGCCCAGTTATTTTTATGTTCTTTGCTCAATTAGATGCTTCTCAGGACACTTCTGCATTCCCAGACATGGGCTTCTCAAACATAAATGTAGCTTAAACAGGAATCTTTCAAATCTGCACAGGGGCTGACCAAGCCCAGAAATACACATTTTTGTCTACAAGGCTCTGTCCCCAGCAAAGTCCCAAGCTGCTTTTGAGTTCAGGATCAACAAGACCAGTTAAGGTGTTAAAAAGGAACAAGAAGCTTTTATAAAACTAAAAACTCATGTGCTAATGTAAGAGATCATTTATGGTCCTCATTTAAGGGCCAACTGAATTAACTCAGCTCTCTGGCTAATAAACAGAAAGAGTCCACCTTGCTGAAGGTCTAATTACGGCTCTGAATGTTCAGTGAGTTTACAGCTTTAAACATCTGAGTGAGTCCGCCTCTTGAAAGCCATGTGAAGTTAGAGAGCCAGCCTAATTAAAACAAATCTTGGATAAACCACTTCACGGAGATAGAAGTTTGATGGTTCGGTATATCAAAAATTGTTAGCAGATGTTGTTCAGAGGCCTTAACAGTTCAAAGATCAGGAGGGTTTTCTTTCTCGTCTTCCCCCCTCCCCCCCCTTTTTTTTAACAAAGCAAAAATATTCTAATTGAAGTTGTCAGCAGGAGTGAGAGTAATATGCCTGTATTTGATTAAATAATAGTTTATTTAACATTCAGTGTGGATCAGAATTGGCCAAGAGAAGTGGGAAAACATTTTAGCCAGAAGACTGAGAACAAACAAACAAACAAAACAAACAAACACAAACAAACAAACAAAAAAACCCAAACCTACAGTGGGGTCTCACTAACTCACTCACTGTGGTTGGATCATGTCAGCTCATATCTTACTGCCTATTCCTACGTTTGTTTTACTGTATAGACAGGAGGACTTAGCACTTTTCCTATTTAATTTATATTATATTTACCTAAAAAGGAAGGGGAACAATACAAACTCGCTAGAAGACTTATTGCTGGAAGCTTGAAAAGGAAAGCCCCATGTCTTTTTCTGTTATAAAAATGTAAACATCTATATTTTTAGGAACTGTGTGTTTTTTGCAAGCTGCTGTTCTGACTCTCATCGGGATGTGAAGGTTTAGCTTTATAAAACAGAAGAATGTAAGGCAAGCATGGCCCTGTTACAACTTACAGGCACCTTTTCCTGATTACACGATAGCAGCCCGTAACTACTTCCTTCCCGTGGCTGCACAGCTGTGTGCTGCTCACAGACACAGTGCAGCCATTCCTTTTGAAGAACAAGGACACTCACTCAGTCCACATAGCCTTCCTACTGACCCCAGCCCTTGTGCCCGCCCATCTTCTCCCTCAAACACACACACACACACACACACACACACACACACACACAGAGCTAACCCTGAACCAATGGACTGGCTCTACCTTGACTGTTCCAAACTTCTTTTTTCTGACTTCATAGACATAAAAGTTTTACACAATATCCCAATTAGGACCTTTCTTTCTTTCTTTCTTTCTTTCTTTCTTTCTTTCTTTCTTTCTTTCTTTCTTTCTTTCTTTCTTTCTTCCTTCCTTCCTTCCTTCCTTCC
>NC_034606.1:16802671-16853748 GCF_900095145.1 Mus pahari | reverse complement strand
CCTCCCCTTCCCTCCCTCTCTCTTTCTCTCTCCTTTCTTTCTTTCTTTCTTTCTTTCTTTCTTTCTTTCTTTCTTTCTTTCTTTCTTTCTTTCTTTCATATGTTTAAGTATTTAAAGCAAAAATCAATGTGGCCAATGCCCAAGCGATCATTTGCTCTCCATAAATACAAAGAGGTCTGGATTTTTAAAGTAAATTGCAGCATGCTCTGTGGCAATTATGCAAGGACAACTAGAGAGTCATTCATCATTTGAACATTCAAATAAAACTAAATGTTTCTTTTTAGATCTAAAGTGCAGCCCATAACACAAATGAAATAGCATTAATAGGAGGAGGGAATTAAAAGACAGAAAACAGCTGTTGCTCTCTGCCAGCCTTCCCTGGGACTCGAACCCTAGCAGGGTACTATATACAGTGGGGGCACAGATCGCTTTTGATTCGATCTGCTCTCTGTTCTCTTCCTTGGTTTCAGGGGGCTTGGGGTGATGTTCTCACATGTCAAAACACTGCCTTTCTGGACATTCAGCAGAGGAGACAAAAGACTGGAACGTTTAATTTTGCAGCTGTTGCCAAGCAGTGTTTAAAAGTTGCTTGTTATCTACAAAGTGGTGATATATCAGGCTGTGATTGTCCTCTATAAGGGGGAAATGGTGTTCTTATGCAGAGTATTTTGCTATTAAAATAAAGTTCCATTTCCCTAAGATTTGTTTAATATACAAACTTCGTAGAAAGCTTAAAGAAGCCTGCCTAGCTCTCCCAATTTGTCCTTGAGGATAGATGGGAAAATAGCTCAGAGGACCATTGAAGAACCAGTGTCTACATCCAACTGTGCTGTGATCTCTGTGACATTTTACCTGGTTCAGTTTCTGCCGTTTGAATCCTGTTTGAAATCTCTCAGCATTAGGTTCTGCTTTCAACTATCACATCCTCTAATTTGTCAGCATTTTTATATCACCGGCAATGGCAGTACTCAGATCAGACCGATGCAAAAGAAGAGTAAATTATCTGATTCTAGATAAAGAGTACTCCATGATGAATCTGCTATAGTCTAACTTGGAATTCTGAGCTCTTACACTCATGACCATCATTTCAGGAAGAGAGAAATCCCAGCTCTAGACCACAAATACCATTACTTCTTCTGTTTAGCCTAGGAAAAAGATAGTAAGCAAATGCATTCCTAGTTTATAGAAAACTATGCAGTAACTAAGATTTCAGGGTTCAACCCTTTACCCTGGGATTTGTTTTGTTGAAGCTTTAGCAAAACAAAGCAAACACAAAGGTAAATTCATTCAACATGGTGCTTAATGTGACAATGACTACCTGACTCCCTTCAACCAAGGACAAAACTAGATAGTTGGGCACTTTAGTATAGGTGTCATGTGTATGTAAAAAAGATTGAAATTAACATGACTTACTTTACTGCATTGCTCTAGCTACTGACACTCAGATGGATCTGTCACTGGTCATTGTTTATTTCCAAAACAGCATAAAAAGAGAACCATACAGTAAAGGCATTACTGTGGTATGTGCATAGTATTTTCTTTACACTTTCAGTTTATCATGACTAGAACTGTGATAGTCTATAAATAATAAGTGGATAAAATTATAAAACAGAGGGAAAGAAGAACAGAGAAAGCAATGGAATAGATAGACGAGGGGGAAAAGTTTTAAACTGAAAAATGCTACATTGGGGATAATTTGTGGCTTTTCATTTTCTATTCCTCCATAATACAGACAGACAACAGGGAAACTAAGGTTTAGAACTCTTACTGTGAAACGGATGACGTAATTCATTCTGTGTATACGGAAGGTGTGATAGTTCTGAATAACGTGCCACTTGTTCTTCATTTGTTTAGGACAAAACATGGCATGCTTAAGAACTAATGATGTCTTTGTTTATGTGGATGCCCTTAGAATTTGAACCTTGCCTTTAATTTTCACAGTTGTATGTTTAGCCGAGTCTCCTCAGGTGGGAAGTCCAACATGGTGCTTAATGTGACACATGTGTAAGAGTGTTAGACACGAATGATTGAATGAATTACAGATAAATGTCACCTTGTAGTTGCATTTCAAGGGTCATCACCCTGACATTGTAGAATCCTGTAAGCGGAACTATATTGCACCAGATTCAGGTCATTGGTTGTAAGTAAAACTTTTACTGTTTCCTGACCACATATCTAACTCCTGCATATCTTTTGTGATACAGGATAGAACTTGTTGACACTAGAAAAATATACTATGCTTTGGTATTTTAATCCCAGTAAGCTCAAATTTTTACTTAAAATTGACTTAGTAAATTATTAAATGCATTGAAGTCAGAGAGGAAAATGACGCCCCAGAATGTCTTTGTTGTAGTTGTAGTGTTTTCTTTGACTCTGATCTGTCACCAAACAAACTAGACACATGCCTAGTAGTGTAGAATTCAAACAAAAGACAGTATTGGCTTCTCTAGGATATGAAGAGAGCCATAGCTGAAATTGATAGTTACTTATCTAATATTTACTGTGTAAACATGAGCTAGGATCAGACATAGGGCTGGGAAGGCTGCTTATATTTTCCCCACTTTGTTTAGGGACCTCATACAAAGGCAGGATGCTGTCTTCCTATACAGTTAGATGTCAGCCTCCCTAGCAAATGAGGATGGTACTTTCATTGAGTTTTTAGTTCCCTAACATTTATGCCAGTGGAGACAATTATTGGCCCATTAAATACTTTTTGATGTTTAGCAAACGATAGTAAACACACGCACTCAGATAACTAATCTGATGTCAGCATTGTGTCACCTGAAAAGCTCCCTTGGCCTTTGAGTTTAGATAAACCTTCAAGAGAGGCCTCCGGTCAGCTGGCCACAGGGCTCTTATTGTGAACATCCCAAATGTTCCCTGTGCCTGTTCACTGAGAGCCGAGGAAATGACACTGATTGAATGTCAAAGAGTTGATCACAGCACCTGTCTTGGGGGTAGTGCTGGTCATTGTGCCAGAGTGTTCTCGCCAAGTTCTTCCACAGCAGATTCTTCAGCAGAATGGTAGGCATTATACTACTTCCTCCGCAGACAGCTTTTGTAGAAAGGAGAAAATGGTGTGGATCAGTTTTGTCCAAACAGTTACATGAGAAGTGTAGATAATGATGGACTCTTTTAGAGGCTATTCAAATTAAAGAGAATACCAGCTGGCTTGGACTAAGCATTCAAATGTTGTCTGCAGTTTTATCAAATGCTTTACTTAGAGAAAGATCCTCCCCCCCCNCCCCGCCACTGTTAGAAAGGTAGTGCCTAGGAAAATCACATATGCATATGAATATTTGCATTTTAAAGATATATATATATATATATATATATATATATATATATATATATGAAATGTAATCATTTAAATTATACACATTGGAATCATCAGACTCATTTTAATTTTAATGCTTTACTTCTCATAGTAGTCTTTAGTTTTTCTATGAAAATCCATGTATTCTTTATTTTCATTCAATAGGGTTCACACAAAACTGATCTCTGTGCCCTAGATTTAGTGCCAAAATGCATGACTTACAGTATTTTTATTCAAATAGACCATATTAGACATAGCATCCTATCCCGGGCCTACTAACTAAAAGCCATCACTTTAACAATATCACCAGATAATTTGTTCTGTATATTAAGTTCTGAAAGTTGAATGTAGACATTATTTCTCTATGGCCAAAGTGAGACATGGTTTAGGTTTGACAAACAAGGCCTCATTGAAGGATATGGGGTTGGGCTATGTGGTGATTGGTCTAAGTAGTTCCCCCCAAGACTTTTTTACAATATGTAGAGCATACATCATAAAAGGCTCTGAAGGTTCAGCTCCCATCTTGTCTGTGAACAGGAAGCATATTCCAGAGGGATGGAAACTGATCTTAAGATACCACTGGAATCCGGGATAAACTATGCGGCAAGTCAGGGTCTTTCCCAGATGTTCAACTGTATGAGTCAAAGGATTTCCTTCATGTGAATTCAGTTTGTGTTCTATTTTTTGCCATAAGCGACTAAAAGAAAGTAAAGGAAATAAAGGTGATTAATGATTCCTTGCTTACTCGTGTCTCCCCACCTATGTGTACAGGCTTCTTAGCTGAATGTGTGCATATGTGCTTCACGTTCTCATTAATTAGAAGCCATCTAGAAACCTAAGATTCATAAAAAAGTCTTAGGACTGAGACATGTCTGCTCTCTTGCGTTCCTTTTAATTGCTTCATGTGTATTTACCTTACCTCCCCTCAAAATTATAAACACTTCAAAGGTCCTGGACTTTTCTTACATGAGGCGATAATTTAAAGTAATAAGACGTTTATAAATAAACACAGCAGAACTTACAGAAAGAGTTTAGACTTTCGAAACCACCACCTGAAGAAGCTGCCAATTTATTCAGGTTTTGCTGACTTTGGAGAGAGCATTGTTGTAAATCTTTAGAATGAGGATCAGCACCAGTAACGGAGCCCTGCGAGTTTACTGATGTTTTGTTAGGACCATCTGATTTCCACTGGAAGTGACGCTGACACTGCTGGGAAGCATATCCTGAACAGATACCATTAGGGTCTTCCATCTGGGTCTCCTAAGGTTCTCAGATAACTCCCATAAGAGATCTGCCTCCCAAGCAATCTCTGGGAGCTACCTAGGTCCAGAAAAGGAAGACCTTACAGAGATGTATGTAGAATGATCCTATTCCGAAGTAAGAAGCACTTAGGTATACTGCCTTTCTAGTAGTTTTATAGTTTAACACTGTCCTTGGATACTAGTTCTGTTTCTTAATTATCTTTTTCATTTTATACACACACACACATTCACACACACACACACACACATACACACACACATACACACACACATGCACACACACACACACATGCACACACACACACACACACACACACACACATTCCTCTCAAATTCTCCCTACTTTGCTACCCACCCAACTTCATGTTCCTTCTCTCTAAATAAAAAAATAAATAAACCAACAAACAAATAAATAACAAAGATAAAAACAAACAAGATATATGAAATATGAAACCACAACGAAAAGGAAAGCACACAAAAGAACATGGAGTCTGTTTGGTGTTGGCCAACAACTCTTGGACATAGGCCCTGCTCTAGAGAATGCTGGACGGATCCAGTGATGCTCCTTTAAAAACAGATTTTATTTTCCATACGTTTTTGGTTAGGCATGAGATTTTGTGTCATTCTCCTGAGTCCTGGGATTTGTGTCTGGTTTGTCTGGTTTGAGCCTGTCCAGGTCTTATACATACTGCTCCATCCCTGTGAGTTCATGTGTGTCCCTTGGTACTAATGTTTCTGTAGGATGTTACCTTCAGTCATCCTCCTTCTCTGGTTCTTAAAAGTTCTCACCTCCTCATCTGCATAGATCACTGAGTCAGATGGTGGGGGGCAGGGGTGATGAAGACATACCAGTTAGTAATCAGTGTGGCAAAGTCTCTCACTCTCTATACTGTTTAGCTGTGAGTCTCTGTCATAATCAACATCTGCTACAAGATTCATCTCTAAAACTGATCTGGATTCCAGCTTAAAGGAGGTGCTGTGAGTTCTAGTAGAGGGCAGATCTGTCCATCTTCAGAATCACACACACACACAAATAAACTGTCATATTCATTAGTTTCATTCTGAGTACTTCAGTCTAAAAATGATATTGATTCCTTAAGAGGATGATATTGTATAAGAGATGGAACCCATTTAATTCTTATTTTGAATATTTACCTTTGAGAAACTTTCTAAGTAATGATGTTAGTTAAAAGGAGAGACCTTGAGATAATACCAATTTGGATGTCTTGTTTGTTTATTGTACAGTACTTCTGTTGGCCCTCGGGTTTCAGCATTGCTATCTCTGTACCACTAAGTGATACTGTGCCCGTTGCTTTTCTTTTCTTTTCTTTTTAGACAAGATCTTCTTAAACTGTCCAGGAAGACCTTGAATGTATTAATTCCTGCTTTAGCTTCTTGAGTAGCTGGGATTACAGGACCATACTGCAAGGCCCAGGCTTTGTAATACTAAGTAGCAGAAGCTAAATTATTGTCTTTAGAGATACTCTATTAACAATTTATAATAAACAAGTAACACAGATCATGTTTCTTTTCCATATGCTATCATGACCCAAGAATTTTGTTTTTCTGGGAAGTTGAGTCTTTTCATTACTTTTTCTAAAGGAAAGAAAAAACTCCTCTGCTTACTGATGAAATATCAAGCATTTAAGTCATAAGTTTATACCTTTCCTGGCTGCTACTTTTGCAAGCCAAGAAGATTTCAACAGGTAATAAACATTCAAAGAAATAAAGGGGTGGAGAAGGCTCTGCATTGGTTGCTAAGGAAAATCTAAATCAACTGAGAAGGCAACTTAAGGAAACCCATGTTTATGATGAGGATTGCAATGCACGTTAATTGTAGTGTTAGTGCAAACTTGCACCAATAGGATCATATTAAACATCACACTTTCATTTAGGAAAGTGAGCACATCTCAAAGCTGAAACTTTGAATTCAAAGATCTGTTTCTCATATATTGATTTTAGTTCATTTTATGAGCTTTACCTCAATGGAAGAGGTACTTTTCATCAAAATATTAATAATATTGTAGTTCTATGATATTTCATTGTGGCATTCCTTTTTAGGTTGTAGAAACAAAGTCTGTCTATAAATAGTCAGGGATTTTAGGACTATAGCAGATTATACAGAAAAATAAAGTAGAAGAGATCTATTTATATCTAGAAGTCTATTTAAAGTGAAATTTCTTTTCAGAATTTGTTTTAAATAATTTTTAATATACATGGCTCCCTTTTTAAATAATTATTATAACTTAGACCACTGATTCTACATTCTTTATTAAAATTTTCTCTAATCATTTTTATAAGTCTAATTAAACCAGTAGATACACCCATGTGTTTATGTGCACATGAAGGTGAATCTGAGCCCAGGGCCTCACTCAGTGTTCTGTCATGCTGAGTATAGGCATTTGCAGCAATGGCAGGCTTGGTGGAATGCAATGATTATTTTTACATAATCCTAAATCTCCTCAAGTTGAAAGGATCCAGGCTGCATAAGCTTTTAAACAGCTGCACTGAGCAAAACAGAGGCTGGTAGCTTTTAATGTGAAAGAGAAAAAAGGGAACCATTATTCTCAAGACTCTAGAAATGGTTGGATTGTCTGGCTTCTTCCCTGTCAAATGTTTCTACCACTTGTAAAAAGCACAGTGCACGTGGGGTATTGGGCTGTGGTTGATGTAGCAGCAGCAGAAAACATATAAGTAGATAATATTTTTAAAATGTAATTGAAGTGAAAAATAGCTTTCACACGGGCTCTTCAGTCTCTGCCACAACTTATTTCTTGACTAAAGTACTATTTTCAATTCTGATGCTATATGGTGCCAAAGTATAAAACTACTATTTTAATATAACCATCTTCACAAGAGTAAACTTGGGTACTGAATTGAGTAGAATTAGACGTAAGAGCTATGCAGTGCTTATTTCTCCACCTCACATTATATCTGTAAATAATCCACTATTACTTATTAGTATTAAGAGACATTAGAGTAAAGGCATAGATCAAATGAAATCAAATTACTTATTTAAATGCCACACAAAATATTATTGTTATTATTTACTTTTATGATAAGTAAAACTCATGTTACAGCTGCAAATTTTATCCTGTGCAAAATCTAGAGAATGTTTCTGAAATGATCTACTGGCTCCTGGCTTATATTTGGTTTTCAAACATTAAATTTCGGAGAAGGTGTCACTCACAGACTGAGCATAGAACATTAAATGATGGACACACACTGCCTTTCACTTATGTTAGGAGCTTTGAAGATCAGTACATTCCAGATGTGTGTGTTTTTTTTTTTCCATTTCAACAATCTAAGCTCCTTATATTAATAAATGCAATTCATAAAGATAATTTCAACTCTCTTCTACATCATTTTTTCAGCAATCAGAATGTTCCTAATTTCGTGAGTCCTTGTATTTTAAAACGTCATTATTTCTCCATATGTGATTGCTCCCTTCCTCACTATTATCAAGAAGTAGGCATGCTTTAATGAATCCTGACTATTTTATCCTATACAGAAATGTCAAGTTCAAGGAAGAATAGCACAGCTGTTCACAATGTCATACCTTATAAAACAAATCTATTAGAGAGGTCAAGTCCTAGAAGGGGTCAAGTTAATGATATAAGTGGAATAATTTGGTCATTTTCTGAAATTTGTAAAACTATGCACATAAAAGCCCTCTGTTAGATTGACTAATTAGCTAAACCTCTGCTAATTATTCTCTTTAAATTTTTGACTCTTTTCTTTAGGAAATACTTCACATGTTTTTTGAAAATATGAATCATTTCAGATTTTAACCAGTCAATTTATACTTATAATTTTGACTTCCTTCTTTGGAGTGGATCTAAAGGAATATAGTAGTCATGTCTTCCTTTATTTTACCAAGTCTGTGTTTGTGTGTGTGTGTGTGTGTGTGTGTGTGTACATGAAATTTAGCTGTAAGTAAAAATGTCTATCTGGAAATATTCATATGTTTTAATGAATTACAAAAAATTATAGATGTTAGTTAGAGTAAAAGTATGACTTAAGCCACTTTAAAATCAGTAAATATACAACTGTGTGAAACATAGAGTATCTAAAATGTTGTTAATAATATATAAATTAATTCCTCACCAAATGTCTGCTGAGATAAATGAGAGCCACTTAGTTCACACTGTATCATTATATTTGTCACATCCACATTTTCAGCAAAGAGGTATTTTATCTCTTTGGTCAAATATAATCTTCTAAATTTGGAAACAAAAAGAATTTAAATTTTAATTTATATAACAAAATATAAGTTCATTGATCTTTAAAGATTTTAGGTATATTAGAATAAAAGGCCTTTAGACCTCATTTTAAAAGGTTATTTAGACATATAGAGATATAGATATATATTTAACTGTATGTTTAAATGTATATATGTATATTTAATTGAGAATATTATTCAGATTACAAAGCAATATGATTTGTAGATATCATTCCCAAATAATTATTATTCATTTTTCTAGGTATGAACCTATACAAATAAAAGTAACCAACTTTCTGTTTCCATGAATTAAATAATTCATTTTTATGATTACTGTGTATAATCTCTATAGCCTTATTGTGTAAAGAAAGAAACTTTCTGTAACAGGGGAGAATATACAAAGTAGGCATAAAGCAATGTGATCCATATTCTAGACAGTTCCAAAATACATTAATTCTTTCCCCAAATTTCCACTTCATTTTTTACATAAGATATGTATATCTTGACGGTCATGCTAGTTCATACCTTTAGTCTCAGATTTTGGGAAGGAATGGTAGAAAGATCTTAGTGAGTTGGAGACTAGATTCATTGGTCTACATAGTAAATTCCAGGACAGTAAGGAGTCCCTGTCTCGAATCAAACAAAGAAATGTTTGTCTTTGATAGTCTCTTGGTTATCATCTCACTGAATCTATTACCAATGTGGATTTATGTGCTGCAATTCTTAAAGTCTTAAAATACAGTGAAAAAAGCAGGAATGGGAAGTAGGGATACTGAAGGAAAAAAATACAAAACAACACCAAAAAAAGAGGTGGAGAAGGTACTCATATTTCAACATATGTAATTAAAAATGGTAAACCATTTTAAAGTCATGACTTCTACAAAGAAGTCTTAGATCATCATCCACAGAGTCTTTGTTCTTGTGAAAACAAATATGAATGAAGTTTTTCCATGTGTAAGTCATCATATGTCAATATACATATTGCCATAGTTATTGAGCCATACCATGTTGGCAAAAGATATGCAGGTATGCAATTATAATGTAAAATTTATTTCTTGAAATATTCAATATCTTCTGATGTGAAGAGAAAGAAAAGCTCAACATCAAGCTTTTCATATATGTTATTTGGGTATGTATCATGTTCATATATGTTATTTGGGTATGTATGAGAGTTGAGGGTACTCTATAACCTAGGAATCAAAGAGGCTGATGATAAAACAAGCAGTGATAGACTTGTTTGTATTCCTTTCCAACTGCTAGAGTAGATCATCTTTAAGCCGGAGTAGAATACACATCCTTGAGTTCTCTGTCATGCTCTTATACAATCCTTTTATATAGAAATTCATGTTATGTCATTAATTATTTAAATATTCTTGACCATCTGTATTTATTTTTTATACTGCAAGAAACTTGTGGACCCTCTTAAGATGATGCCAGTATGCAGGTATCGCTCATACTCACAATATATGATATTGACTTAATGAAAATGAAATCAAGCTATGTGATTGCACTCTGAGTTACTACTGAAAGTGTTTCATTGGATGGCTTTGTTTATTTCAGTATATATACATGCATATCATATGTTTGCAATGTGAACACATATTCAAATGCATATGTCCACATATGCAATTCCCATATGTTTTATAAATTGTTTAGAAGCTTGAATCAACAAGACTTCCTTCTGATCTCAGAGAATATGGAGTGTATGCAAGGTGCCCAATTTTTGTTTTGAATTTCAGCAAAGTGAAACTATTTACAAATTCTTCAGAAATGAGGCAATTTGTATTTCATTGAAAAGCTACACTTGAAATAGGATTCTTCCAGGCACATCATTTGCCTATGGGCACAAACATTTTGTTTTAAGGAGATAACTCAGTCAACACTACTTCTTCTGATAGAGTTCACTTAAACTATGTTGTCAGTAATTAAATGTGCCCATTATAAGCAATGCTACAATAACATGAATGTTAAAATAGAATGAAGTCCACCTTTTCCGAATCCCTCAGGCCCCTAAGTACAACTTTCAATACAAATTATTAAAGCCTATAGTCTCTCTTTTACTCTAAATGCCAAGAATGTAAAGCTGTTTGGTGATTTAAAACGATGTAATATATAAAAAGCTAGACATAGTCCTTCTATGGGGTCTCCAGACAGCCCTAACCAAGAGAAGAATAGTGTACCATGACTAGTTTGATGTAAGTGTAGTATATTTTTAAGTAAAAATGGGATACTCAAGATAGAAACAATATGCTATTAACTTTTCTTTTAAGTTTTTCTTCTGCTTTGGGCATTGCATTTCAGCTTATTTATTAATGTTGCCCTAATTTTTTAATTTTAAAATATGAATTTAGAATATTCATATATTTAGAATATAGTTTAGAATATAGAACTTTCTTTTTAAAGTTCATTTTTCTCATAATAAGGAGACGTATTTCCTGTCAGGTACTTGGACCATTGGTTGGCAATTCTTAGCTATATCTTAGTTATGTCTTCTGCAAATGCTATAGGCAGCTTAATGATGTCCATTCCAGGCGAGAATAGACATCCTCACAGAAGGAATAAAGACATGAGGCAGGGAAATAAAGTTTTCCAAAAGTTACTCTATTCTATTTGCAAAAACCTCACTCTGCAGGAGGCTTATGTCTGCATTTGCACTGCAAGGTCTCTGGTTTGATATTCTGATACTATGCTTAATGTATAAAATGTCCAAGTTAGAGAAGATTTTTAACTGTTCATCCTGGTAGACACCTTGAGCGTCCTTGGTGTAATGAGGTAGTTCTTGCTGTGGCTTATGATGCAGTGTGATTAACAAAGTTCAGATCACTTAGAGGGCTAGATACAAGTAAGGGTATGATTGAATCATATATAAACATATATGTGTGTATTATACAGACACACACACACACAGAAACACACACATCCAAGCAAAGACAATCACGGCTTTCTTCTTGAGCAGCTGAAGCCACAGCCACACTAATGTGCAAAAGCAGAGAGAGGCAGCATAAGGTATGTGTTCTTTTTTACAGATGGTACTGCAGACAAGTTGGTAATTGAAAAGGAAGTCATGTACGTGAGCTATTTGATGAGGGGTGGGGGCCGACTCTTACAGAACTTTTGTGAGTAATTTACTGGGACAGTTACTAAAGAGGCAGTCTTCCCATGAAAGGTTTCAGTTATTATGAAAACACATTATTATTGTTAAAGAAATTCCATGCAGTCTTTTTGAAAGTCGTGTTACTAAACTTTTACAAATCAGCTTCGATTTTCCTGCCTGCACGGTGCTTTGATAATGAAGTTGTTTGCTGATGTTCTGTTTACCTGTAGTAGTCAAGGAGCTCTCAATAAAGATGGGGCATCTGTCTGAAGAACGAGATCATATACCAGGTGCCCATTTCAGCCGTTGGCATCATCTCCTTAAATAACTACCATTTCATGTGTCCCTAGGAAACACAAGGCTGAATTAAAAAGTGATAAGACTTTAAAGTACCTAAAAGATTCAAAATATGGGTGAAATTCAACCTTGTCTTTCCTATTTGTACAGAACATGCACATGTCCATACACACACACACACACACACACACACACACACACATGCACACACACATGCACACTAGTGTTTTTAAAATTCACATTTTGAACCAAATATCTGAGAAACTGCAATGTGTCACTGACTGTCATGTTGAAAAATACAGATTTTATATATCATTGTGATTGTATTTGGACTCTATACTTAATACTTGTATTACCTCTAAAAAGTTTTGTGTGTGTGTATGTATTTGTGTGTGTATATTTGTATATGTTGTGTGTACATTTGTGAGTGATCTATGCATATGTGTCTGTGTGTTTGTATATATGTGTATTTGTGTGTTTTGTGTATATTTATCTGTGTATGCATGTAAGTATATTTGTGTGTGTTTTGTGTATATGTGTTTGTGTATATATATTTGTATTTGTGTATATCTTGTGTGTATGTGTTTGTATGCATATTGAAGTGTGTGTTTGTATATGTGTATTAGTGTGTGTGTTTGTGTATATATATGTATATATGCATGTTTGTATGTGTTTCATATGTGTGTATTTGTTTGTGTGTGTATATGTCTTTAGTGTGTGTTTATGGGTATGTCTGTGTTGATGTTGGTGCTTTATTAGGATAGATACGATAGCTACCATCTTTGCGATAAGAGAATTAATACTCTTTTTCAGCATTTTATTTATATCAGATCCTCTAGACTGAAGAACCTGAAGTGCTTGGTGTAGAGGATGTTTTCTTTTTAGTTAAATGGAAAGTGTCTAACTCATGGAATCAAAAGTGCATGCTTTATCTGTACAAAAATGCAAATGTGTATACACAAATAAAATGAGTAATGAAAATTAATATTTTCAAGTTATCTGATTCTTGATACATTTGGTTAAAAAGGATTATCCTTCTGACTTAGCAAGTAATGATCTTGTATGCTAATGTCAACCAACATTGTGAAAGGTTTATTCCTGAAAATATACAAATGGGTAAAGGTAAGCTAATAAATTGTTATCTGACATGTTTGTTTATACAACATGTTGAAACACCAGCATCATTTTTTTTCTGTCTCATCTCTAGCCAAGTCATGTACAAAAGCAGAATATAGCATCCTTTACATGAGACAGGCGTTGTTAGGGTCTATCACTGGAGTCACCAACTATACTCTCAGTCCAGACACTATTTTTATGTACATCCAGATCATAACACATATGTTATATTTTCCTTGTGCCCCCATCCATTTCCCACCACTAGCAACGTGCTCTCTTCCCCGAGATGTCAACCTCAGAGCAAGGATGAGCCATTTCTTTCTGTTACCTTCAAACTTACATAATTCCAATCATCTACAGGAAGAAAAGATAGGAGTTCTTTAAAGGTAGCTATAGTGAAGTGCTTTTGATAAAACTTCCCCCAAGTCACCTCCATAGCAATAAGATTAAAAAATTCTACTAGAAACCATAGTTCTGAAATGAGGCAGGTCTGTTTTTATCCTGGGCATATTTACTGACAGTTGTAGAATATTGCTAGGCTTCAGTTTTCTTATCCTTAGATGAAAGAATAATAACATATGCCTGTCGGAATCATTTTGAAATTGTCAGGTGAGGTGAAGCCCTTGGTATACATATACATATTTAAGTGCAAAATGGATTATTAAAAAAGAGATGAAAAGTACTCAATGAAACCTGTATCAGATAATCATTCAAAAATATTCTGTGGAAATTGATCATGTTCTTTTGCCTAGACATTGGGATGAAGATGTATTGAAGTTTTTTTGTGTTTGTGTGTGTGTGTGTGTGTGTGTGTGTGTGTGTGTTGTTGGGATCTGTATGTCTATGGTGTAGCTGGGTGTATAGATTCATGTGAATGGGAACCTGCTCATTCATGGGTCCATGCACATCAACAGTGTGTATGTTATTCAATGGTTCTCCCACTTAGTTTTTGAGATAGGGTCTTTCACTGAATCTGGAACTCTGCAATTCCTCTAAGCTGACCAACCAGGGAACTCCATGCACCCACCTTTCTTTGTTTCTAAAGTGTTGGGACTGTAACTGGATTTGTAAGAGGATCTGAACTGAAGTTTCCACATTTGTATGGCAAGCATGTTAGTGACAAGGCCATCCCACCTGCTCTGAAATCGGGATGTAGTTTTTGATGGTATATAAGTTAAAGCACTATTCTAAGTCATCATTATTTACTTCATCAACAAATGAAGAATAATACCTAATTGTTCACATCAAACCTAAGCTCGAAACATATATTTCACAGTTATTATCTCCTGGGATCCAGTGTACTTAGAATCCTATGTTCTCAATGGATTATTTTGTAAGGGACAGTCCTTTGAACATTGTGAAGTTATTTGTGAAGAAATTTTCATGCCTAGCATTTTCTGTGGAAAGTTTGATATATTTTTATAAGAATGTACAATTCCCATATGTTAGAAGTCATTTAAGTACCATTTGTGCAAAAATAACTGCATTGAGGACAGTACCCTTTCATAGGCCAGTTATTATCCCAGTAACTAACCTAAAATTTATGGGTATTTTTGTTTCTTTCAAATCACACTCATCACGGTAAAGTGAGATCTACAGTTTGGGTTGATTTCTCCATTTGAATGTCGGGAAGGTGGTAACTGTGTATTATACACTTATTACAAAATAGTACTCTGCCAGTGAGGTTTTATATTGTGGATTATTCTCATGATAAATGTGCTTATAAAATATATCCCATAAATAAAATATATAATAAATTAGCAGAATCAATTCATATATTTTCCAGCAGCAGTTTTATTAGAAGGTGCTAAATTGTTTAACAGTACCCCCACCAAAGCCTTTTAATATATATTTTTCAGTGTCAGGTTTTGTCACCAGCATTGAAGAAAAACAAATGCCCAGTAAACGTAGCTAAAGGTGAAAGCAGTTCCGTGGTGGCAGAAATAGAAGTATAGAGGAACTTCAGTAGATCTTTTAACAATAATGACTTTCACGTGGAATGAAAAATGACAGTGCAGACATAAATTTTCGACCATATTTTTAGCTGTCCAAATGCATACTTGCTGTGACAGCAGAGTGTTATTACAGAAACAGCATGGGCCAGAAGTCTAAAGAACTGGCCTTTTCCAGCTCTGATGCTGTGGCATAATTTGTATGTACTGTGGATTGCTGGTTACCTCATTTGCCAAACGTAGGGTATGTCAAACAAAGGTGATGTCATCCTCAGACCTAAGAAGTGAGTTTTCTGTCTACGCAATAAATCTCTAAAGTAATCATGCTTGAAGACTGTATGGGTAGTGTGTGTGAGACGTGCATTGGGAAATTTTGGTTCTCTGTTGTTTGCTGCTGGGACCATGTGTTGCATATTAGAAAAGATAGGACTAATGTTCTGGAACCCTTATAGTGGCTGGTCCACTATAGTTAAGCATCATGGGAAAGACCGTATACACACTGCACCTGGATATAATGTGTGATAGCTAGAATGTACATTGCCTCCTGTTGTAGAGCAAGAGTTGTGTTATTGCTCCTGAGATATTTAGTTAACACTCATCAATGAGGTGAGGAAGATGTGTTTTGAATAAGCAGATTTTCTCTCTAAGCTCTGAAACAGGTGATTATAGAATGGGTGCTTGACTGAACTTTATGAAGTCCCTTTGGTTTTCTGGCAAGAAACCTGAGGACAGCCAGGGCTGTTTTAAAGCAGGCACAGTCATGCTGTACAGCCCATTTCAACTGATTCTTCATAATTTTATTTGGAACAAAAGTCAGCCAGAATATCAGTGACTGTTGTTTTCTCTTGGCAGAAAGTTTGCCCTTTTCTTGTAAAATTATTGGCCAGCTTGTCCTTCTCAAATGATTCTGGCTGTTCAAGTAAAGCTGATCATTGCACACTCTTCACTGTTTGTGTTTTCTTCTCCCTGGTGTTCAATGGGATCATATATAAAAAACCACATCTATTTCTGGAGAAAGAGAATGCAAATATGGCGGCATTCACATCTCATTGTGGTAACTGAAAGTAATTAGCCCTAAAACAGTATTCAGTATTTGTCCAATAACATATAAGCACTTAGAATAGATCTGATAGGTGAACATCATTAAATCGTATTTAGTCCAATTTGTTGAGTCTTACTGATAGGATATTTTTTACTAATGTACAATAAATAAATATGAACTTGTTTCCAAAATTATAAAATGTTGCATATTATTACAAATGCTCACCAATAGTCTATCTTCTCACCATTAGAAAAAAAAAATTAACCCTTAAAATAGTTGTGTGTATGGAAAATGCTTTAAAAAGCTTTCCATTTAATTTGCTTTTGGAGTTCATGAAAGGTCTCAGCACTTCAACTCTGTGTCCACCAGAAAATCTGCAAGACCCCAGGCCATGGGAAGTTGTGTATTGCTTAGACCCCAGATTGTAGCACAGTGCCAGGCACAGGCTGGACACTCAATAATTATTCCCAGAACTGAATTGAATTAAACTTACCACTGAAATTTTATTACTACAAAATTGAACCAGAAGGTTCTATCGTAGCCATCTGTGTGTTTCTCTAAAATGAAATTTGCAAAGAATTCTTGATATAATCAAATAAACACAGAAAATATTTAAAGAGTTAAAAATATTTGAGGCACATCCAGAGTAACAGCATGTATATCAAGTTTCAGATTGATTCGATTTAAAATGGCTAAGATATAAAACCATAAAAAATGTGAGTAAATAGTCTTCCTATCAAGGCTTGTTATATAATTACATGGTCCCAGAATGGTTCTTATTCATAGAAAACTATTATAAAAGATCATTTCTCCAGAAATGTCTTTGCCAGTGGAGACTTTTAATATCATAGAAATGAATAGTCTTGTCTCTGAATGTTAAGCCACTTGAATAAATAATTCAATCAAGTTTTCATTTTATTAATCAAGTGAATTCACTTCTTCTTAATAATGAAACATGAAAACCCTAAAATTTCTGTTACTGGATGATTCTCAAGTAATAAAATAAAATAAGCAATAAAAGCAGCTGAAACAATTTAGGTTATTTTTTCCCCCTCGTGTTGTATCTGGATTAACCAACACACGTGGCAAATCTCTGCATAGAAAGATATGTAGCTAATTGAGGAAGTACATCCTTGTCTGATCAAAGCTTGATTGGATATTAATGACACTCCTACAGCGCTTTGATGTGAACGTTAAGGCTAAAGATGCTTCACTTTCTTGAAATGCTTGTTATAGATGCTAGGTTGTTTCTTCTGTAGAAGTGAATAGCTGAGAGATCTTTATGTAGGTTTGGGGTTAGAGGACAACCTTCTATCACTGTAGCATCCAGTAAAAGCAGGCAGAATTAGAAGATGCACTTGGTCTGTGTCAACATCTTCTGTGCTTCTGTTTAAGTAGTTAGCATTAGCGTTCCTCTATCCAGAGAGGAAAGATTAGTGCTAAGTACATCCCTCAGGAATGACAGGTGGTATAATACACTAGCTACTTCCCCTATCCTTCTCTCCACCAGCACTGCCCTTATGCCAGACCTGTAATTCTCCACTCGCTAGCATAGGGTCAAAGCAGTACATGTTTATTACTATCTCTTAAGAACAGCTTGTAGGAAATGGTGAAACTTGTGATTTAAACTGCACGTGGACATGCAGAACCATCAGTAATATATGACTATTATAAGGCTTTGGCCTTGCCTAGCCTGTTAACTCTAACACCTACCAAAACTGGCCTTTGCTGCTTCCACAAAATAAATGTGACAAACAAGACTACACCATGCATTGTTTTCTTGATGTTATTCCCTATATATCATTTATTGTTGCTTCCTAACGCAGATTAATTCTCTTAATCGGAAGGAAACATATTTAATTTTTATTTCAAAAATTTTATTTCAAAAACAGAAGTGAATAATAATGGTGAAAATAATAACAAGCAATGTTGTTTCCAACACTGTCCTTGATGTCTCCTGTTTTTAAGAGAAAACTTAAAATCTCTTAAAAAACAAAAACAAAAAACCAACCAAACAAACAAACAAACAAAAAGACCAGACATGCAGCACAGGCTTTGAATCCATTCGTAGAGATTCGTAGAGATTTTCTTTTAGTGAGGGTAAAACTTCTTTACAAAGATGGGCAGAAGAACCTCATCTACCTTCTTTTGCTAACTGGCCCTTGCTCGGCCTGGGAGTGGAGCCAGGAAGTGCATACCCCAGGGAAATCCCTTCCTGTGTTCTGTCAGGGGTTCTTTGCTATGCATGTTTTAGAGAGATTAGGTTCGGTGGTTACTAAGCTGGGGACAGGTACAAATTTTCTATCTTCTCTGCCGCTTCAAGAAGTTTGGTGCCTCCGAGACATGGTTCCGCAAGTTTCAAAGTGCTAAATTTGTTGAGATGAGACTTAACATCTTACGTGTGAAATACTTCTCGCCTCCCTCCCACTCTCCACCCCAGCACCAGCACCCTCCTATTGAGTAGGTGTGAACACCTAGATATTCCACTCTGACTCAGTTTTCCATTCTCATAATTGATAAGATAAGTCCAAGTGAGGTACAGCTAGCTGAAGGTATGTAACTGGATATGTTAAGCACGTCTTGAATGTTCAATGATGACATTTAGTGAAAACAAAACTAAGAATTTTCTTTTCATAAAATGTGTAGCCATCACTGAATTCTTTTAACCAATATGTAGACTTGCTAGGCACTTACCAATCAAGTTATTTCATCTTTGCCATGTTTTAATAGTATTTATTATATAGCATGAATTCCCTGATTCTCTTATCAGAATACAGTTTGCACTGTAAACCCAGGAGACATTTCAGCACTGTGAGGTTAAGTAGCACTTCCTATAGTAGCTCCTAGTGAAGGACAGAAATAAGTTTGAATATGGTAGCCTTACTTCTCAAACTGATTTGTAACCTCCAAGGCATTTTGATTTTGACTTTGAGAATTCAAAGTACATCTGATAGATTTAAATTAAGACATGGTTTGTCCTAAAAATACAGTGACTTTAATTGAACTGTATGTAACTGCTAAGTGTGAGATACAGCTAAGAAAACAAATGCTGTAATTTCAGGTTCCCCCCCCCCCACTAATGAAGGGCAAACGAATTAGACATAAAATTGTGCAAGGATTGAAATGCTCACCGAAAGAAGAAATACGCCCACTTTGGCATGCTGCGTCAGGTATTTAGGGCATAAGAAAAGGGAAGCAAGATGGGGTGAATCATTTCACATTCAGACGTAAGCAGTGGCCTGGGCCACGTATGTGGTTTGGTTTCCATAAGGACATTTATGCAAACTTAGTGTGGCTCCCGCTGGAGCCAATATACCATCGTGTTACTTAAGATCTAGGGCAATGACAAGATGGTACCATGAAACATTAACAGTTCAACCTAACTCCACTCCCCACCCCCAGCTTCCCTTGGATACATGGTGCTTCCTAAGTGCAACCTAGGGTTGCTTGTTGGCTTCTAGATGGCAGCTTGCATGTCTGCTTCTGTAGCAGACCCCAATCGGGACCCACAGACCTCTGCTTCCAGTGGTTGATATTGCTGTTGGGGAGAAACTCGCATTGCGTTCCTGGAGCTGATGGGTGTTTGGGGCAAGCAGCAAAGGGGAGCTGGAGATTATCTTTGTGAAAATCTAGTTTTTATTGCATCACCTAAAGTGGCACAAACGGCCACACTAATGAAATCGTGTTCTTGGTTTAAAAGGGCAATTGTTAGCCTGACTTTTGTGCTCACTAAAAACATCCCCCCAATCTTGTTAAGTTATTGCTCTCATTTCGGACTTTTATAGCCGTGCAGCTTAGCGGCCCTCATTTCTTTACGTTTCATTCATTTTCCTTGTATTGGTGATTAATGGAGGATGTCGAATGTTAGAGTGGGCAGGCATCAGCAATTGCAAGATCATAATTAGTTTAGCTGACGAGGGCCTCTGATAACACTTGCATCTGGATGGAAAAATTACCCTATAGGGAGCTGGCTGCTCACCAGGTCTTTTTAGTGATAGATTGTGAAACACCCGATGAATCAAATGCCCTTTCAATGCCAAGAAAGTGTTCCAGTCTCGAAGCCAAAATTATGTCTGCAGAAAGCTTTCCATTTGAAATGTATCAGAGTACAATTATAACCATTGTATTTTTTTGGCAGGCGCACCACTCCCCTACAGTATAGACTTTAGTTAAATAAATTGCCTAAATTTTATGAATCCCTGAAATTTTGACTTATGGTGTTTGTAATATTTAATTTATAATAAAATTAGGTTACAGCAAGACTTTTCCCACTCCTTATCTCACAGGCCTATTCTATCATTAAAGGCTTTGCTGCAAAAGGAGAGCTGAGCCACAATTTAAGCATTTTTTTTTTTTTTTTGCAAGAGTATTCCATTTCCTGCCTGTTCCTATTTGTGCCTACACACAGTCTGACTTTTGTTTAAATGAGAAGTTCAGCAGAATCATTACTTGCTCGGGAGAAAAAAAAAAATGCAACCAGCATTCCTAATTAGCAGCTTTTCAATATTCTTAGATAATTTTTGAATTTGGTGTTTGCGCAATTCAGACCTCTCAAATCAACATAGTAATTCAAAAAGCTCTTCGGATTTCCAATTATAAGGTTGGAGTAGATAAAGGGCCAGTGACAGGAGGGTATTGTCTGACTTCAGCAGACACTTCTGAAGGTTTGCATTAGCAATACTACGCTTTACCTAGGCAGCAATGTCTAAAGGTCCACTCAGGTTTGAGGAAAAGAAGGTGTTCTCTTTCTGATTTCATAATCACAAGGGAAGCACTGGGACAGGCCATCTTGTATTCTCCTAGTACTTTTGTTACAGGAATGGCATACAGAAGGTAACCAGTCTGGTTTCCCGTTAAATGGTTGCCATGATGAATTGCTCTAACCCATATTTGAAGTCTCAGGTAGCATATTCCAAACTACTTTCAACATATTTCCCTGTGCTGTCTTTTTTTTTTTAGTTTTGTTTTGACACTTTTAAAAGGTATGTTTTAGGGTTGAGCATTTAGGAACCATCATTAAAGGCATGCAACCCAAAGTTCAAAAAGTTAAAGCTGTTTCTGTGAAAAGCCTTTGGTGTTCCACACACCTCATCCATCACTGTAGGGTTAATTATAATGAAAATCAGTGGTGCCTATTAAACACAATTGAACCTGACCTCATTATGGGCAGTGTGGTTTTATACTGTCATTGTTGGGAGTCTAAAGACAAAACTCCTTAGCTGGTTTGGACTTACTCTCTGGATCATGTGACTCACCTCTGACCTTGCTTCTGTTTTTTTTTTTTTTTTTTTTTTTTTTTTTTTTTTTTTTTTTTTTCTCCCTCCTGTTTCAGAGGCGAAGAGGATCTGGTGTTTTTTGTGCCAACTGCCTGACCACAAAGACCTCTCTCTGGCGAAAGAATGCAAATGGCGGCTATGTATGCAATGCATGTGGTCTCTACCAGAAACTTCACTCGGTAAGAACTCATCCTAGCACTTCAGGGGAAGCTTACACAGATGAGCTGGCCTGACCATGACTGATCCATCCTCTTCCACTGCTTCTGCTGTGTCTTTGCAGGGTTTTTTTAGTACAGTTATTTGGAGGTGTATATATGATTTATTGTGAAAGGACCTTAGATGTTATTGGAGATACATTTGAGATCATTAGGAATGCATTATGCTTCTTTGATTTAGCATAGGAAAATGATTGAGTTCTGGAAACTCCACATAGTTGAACTACCTTAGTAGTTGAACCACCTGTTAACTGAATTGATTGGGATTGATTTATGTAGGAAGAGAAACCTTAAAAACGAACAGAAATTTAAGAGAGAAAGAGAAGCATCCTGAATGTTTCCCCTTCCAGTTTCCTTTTTGGATTTTAATGAGTCATTTTGACTGCTTGCAAGCTGGACAAGCATCAGCACAGGACAATGCCATGTGAATCCAGGGGCACTCAGTCACACCATGGAAGAGATGCAGATGCCCTATGCCTGAGATCTCCCGCTGGCCAGCTTTAGCTCATGGGGGTTATTTGAATGCATTTCATCTAAAATTTTAGTTTTAACTCTGTAACTGAACATAAACTGGCAGATTCCCCCAGATTCGAAGCAGGAATTTTTAAGTCTCAAGAAACTGTTTCTATAGTTTAGACAGTACATCTTTGTCAGGTTCTGACTTCAGAGCACCAATGCCCCACTTAGTAAATAGTTTTCCCTGTGCCTTTTTTTTTCCCCCCATTTTATTTGGCATCTTACCACAGCTCTTAGCACAGGCCAGTGAAGAGATTAGAGCTATGGGGAATATAATTTGAGACAAAACATCTTAGTAAGTGGACACTGAAAACACTTTTTAAAAACATGCCCACTGCCAGCAATGGTGCTAATTGAGAATACTGTAAAGCCCTTGGTCATTAGCATGGAGTTGGTAGAAAGACCCTTACTGCCATTTTACATTTTTTTAACCCTCACTATTTAAGCACAGCAACAGCCCTCCGTTTAATGAGCACTGACATTAATGGTTTTAATTGAACTTTGGCCAATCAACAGGCCAAGAATTAATTAAATTGCTGCTCAGCCAAATTATGATAATTCAACCACTGTGGAATACACCAAACTTTTTTCAAAATTATATTAATATTCATCTCTCCAGAGGCAAGATGGTCTCAGATTTGAGGTTCTTTTTTATTTTACCATAAATGAAAATACATAAAAATTATATGCATACAAAAATTACACAATTATGAAAATTGTAAGAATTAATTAAATTCCAGGCTTCTTTGTAGTATAGAGACTAAATATTATGTGTTTTTTACTATATAACAAATGTATGTGGCATATCCAATCCAACTAGGTTTTTCATTCTGAAACTAGTATTTGTATCACCAGTAACAAGTGTGTGATTTTTATTTCTTTCAGCCTACCTAGCGGCAATAGAAAGTCTCCCAAAGTTCTTACTTATGTTGTTTTAATATCTAAAATATTTTCTTTTGTACTGAAGTCTAAAATCTTTTATGAGTTATTCACATATTATATGTTTATATATGCAGTAATTATCAATAATATTTTGGAAAAATCAGACCATCTGAACATTCTCCTGAAATTTAGTCCATAAATATACATTAATTTATTATACCTACTTATTTCATTTTACAAATCAAAATTAGAATTTTTCTGCAAGCAGAGTTTTTATAATCTTACATCCTCACTGTTGTCATATAGTATAAATACCTATTGAGCATGTACATAGGTATCGATCATGAAATGTCTAAGCTGAATGCAGTACTGGAGCTGAATGGAAGCCGACATTCATTTCAAGTAGACTGGAATCACAGTTCAGTTATCTGAACCAAACACGCAAAGGAATTTAGGTTTTCAATACATAACTAATGCTTTACCTGTGAACAAGTCATGAATATGCAGAGATTATCAAAAACAGAGGAGTAAAATTAAGGCCAAAATATTCATGTGATGATTTTTTTCTCACAGTCTTGACAACAGGTTGTGTTTGATTACGCATGCCCTGATACATATATTTACCTTTGCAATTCTTTAAAAATATGGATGTTTTAGTCAGCTTAAACCATCATGAAAAAAATCATGTAGGCTGACTGAGTGGCTCACAGCAACAGAAACTGATTTTCTCATGGTTGTTGATGGAGGATGGAAGGACTAGCTTGACTCTTCCTAACTTAGCTTCTTAATTTCCTCTTAAGGTTTACATATATCCTGATGTGTCTGTGTGGACCTTTGTCTTTTGTGGGCGAGGGCCGAGGGGAAGTGGTTTTTGTTGTTTTGTTTTTAATTATTTTATTTTTTAGGTATTGTTCCTAAAAAAGGAATAAACATATACACCTGTTTGTCAAAACAAACAAACAAACAAACACACAAAGAAGACAGTTGTAGACACCATCATGTTAGATCTTGGATACATGGAGTGATCCAGGGAAGAAACACGTTTTGGTACCTCGGATGTAGCAATGCATAGTTTTTCTTTGTTTTGTTTTCCTCTACTGCCAGTTCTTATCCACCAAATTCCTTGGCTGAGGTATCTCGTCATAACTCAAGAGCTGATGGATTGTAGAAAAATCATTTCTTCAAATGGTTTCCTCAGGACTTTTCATTAGTGGTGACAGTCGCCAAATCTTCTTAGTCTGGAAACACAGCTTTCAAGGAAATTAAAGTTTTCTGTTCCTCCTCCACAGCCCTTCAGAGATGGACATTATTTATTGAGCTTAAAACACTACACTTTGGTTACGTCTTTCAATCTTGCCTAGGGCAGAAAGAAGAGATTAGTAGCATAAAGGCTCTTCTCACGATGAATTTCAGTGTGGTTTATAGTTGTGAGGAATTTTTGATGCATTTCATTTATTTTTTAACGTTTCTCTTTTATGTATTGTGTGTGTTCCCAACAGACTCCCAGGCCTTTAAACATCATTAAACAAAACAACGGCGAGCAGATTATTAGAAGACGGACAAGAAAGCGACTTAACCCAGAGGCCCTTCAGGCTGAGCAGCTCAACAAACAGCAGAGGGGAAGTGGGGAGGAGCAGGTCAACGGAAGCCCCTTAGAGAGGAGGTCAGAAGATCACTTAAGTGAAAGTCATCCGAGAGAAATCCCACTTCCGAGCCTGAGTAAATACGAAGCCCAGGGTTCATTGACTAAAAGCCATTCTGCTCAGCAGCCAGTCGTGGTCAGTCAAACTCTGGATATCCACAAAAGGATGCAGCCTTTGCACATTCAGATCAAAAGTCCTCAGGAAAGTACTGGAGATCCAGGAAATAGTTCATCCGTATCTGATGGGAAAGGAAGTTCGGAAAGAGGCAGCCCCATAGAAAAGTACATGAGGCCTGCAAAACACCCCAACTATTCTCCACCCGGCAGCCCCATCGAAAAGTACCAATACCCGCTTTTTGGAGTTCCTTTTGTACATAATGACTTCCAGAGTGAAGCTGATTGGCTACGGTTCTGGAGTAAATATAAGCTCTCCGTTCCTGGGAATCCGCACTACTTGAGTCATGTGCCTGGCTTACCAAATCCTTGCCAAAACTATGTGCCTTATCCCACCTTCAATCTGCCTCCTCATTTCTCAGCTGTTGGATCAGACAATGACATTCCTCTAGATTTGGCGATCAAGCATTCCAGACCTGGGCCAACTGCAAATGGTGCCTCCAAGGAGAAAACCAAGGCACCACCAAATGTAAAAAATGAAGGTCCCTTGAATGTAGTTAAGACGGAGAAAGTTGACAGAAGCACTCAAGATGAACTTTCAACGAAATGTGTGCACTGTGGCATTGTTTTTCTGGATGAAGTGATGTATGCTTTGCATATGAGTTGCCATGGTGACAGTGGACCTTTCCAGTGCAGCATATGCCAGCATCTTTGCACGGACAAATATGACTTCACAACTCATATCCAGAGGGGCCTGCATAGGAACAATGCACAAGCAGAAAAAAATGGAAAACCTAAAGAGTAAAACCTTAGCACTTAGCACAATTAAATAGAAATAGGTTTTCTTGATGGGAATTCAATAGCTTGTAATGTCTTATGAAGACCTATTAAAAAAAATAATTCATAGAGCCTGCCTTATCCAACATAAAATTCCTTTTTTAAAAAAAAAAAAAATTTCTTTCTTTTGATGAGTAGGTTACCAAGATTTTAAAATGAAACATATGGTCAGTGAGAAAGAATGGAATTGATAGATAATTTAAAAAAAAAGAAAAGAAAAGAAAAGAAAAGAAAAGAAAAGAAAAGAAAAGAAAAGAAAGAAAATCTAGAGTGAAAACACTCTTACCTAACGTATACTGTGGAATCTCCATACAGAGGTCCACCAAATTATAGCTATTTTGTTTGTAAAGATATAAATGCCCTCTAGAATTCGAAAGAGTTTACATACTATCATATGACAGCAGTATTAGGCTGGCCATTGGCCCATCCATTCAGAAATCTGTAATAGGTTGTCTACATCTAAAAATATCATAAAATTCTAGCCAAACGAGATGAAAATGAATCTCCAGGACAATGGAAGAAAAATAATGGCACCTCTCAAATTAGTCTCCTCTCATCGACCATGTTTCATATTTAGACCTCAAAATGTGAACTGTGGTTAGGCTTGTTGAGCGAGCAGTAAGAATCGTGACAGTTGGTGGCACAATGTTTTTTTGGGCCAGCCCTGCCTGTACATACACATACACACCCTCTTTGATATTTTTGTCCTTTAGATGGTCCAGTACTTGGTAGTCATTTTGTTCGCAGTGTAGATTCATTTTGTTCAAATATATTCATTCTTAAAACAATGTCATCAGTGCTTATGTAGTAACTTTATTTTAGCCAGATATTTCTTTCTTGTTGATGATGAACCGGTTTGGAATTTTTTAAACCTCCTGTTGGTCACTAATCTCACTTGGCACATTGTAACTAAAGCAATCCCTTCACTTCAAAAGACTAGATAAATACAAATGTCAGGCCATGGCTTTAATTTGCTGAGAACACATGGTATTTCTCTACAAGGTAACCTGCTGTATTTATTTATTTTCTTTCGGTTAAATATAATTTCCAAACTTTGTGGTCAGGCAGCATGCAAGGTTACGTTACCACAGACTGACAGTTGGTATATGTACCAATCAATCCCTTCATTAGATTTATACAGATTTAGTTAAGTAGCATTAAGTAGGCGTCTTAGAAGTATGTCTTCATAGTCCTTTTAATACTTAAGGCTTTGTAAAATCTATCCATGAAGGGAGAGCTCCTCGGCATAACTGCTCAGGGAAATAGGGCTAAATAATTGAACATTAAATAATTGGTTTAAGGTGCTGTTAGTCGAGCCTCAATGCTTGCTACAAGGATGTATGTACAAGGACTGACTTTAATAATTTGCATTATATTGTCCCAACCAGTAGTTTATTTTTTGCCACGGAGATGTAGAAGATATTACAAGCTACTGGATGCACTGTCAGATTAACTTATTTCATTAAAGAAGTTGGGAGAACAAATAGGAAAAAAAACTTATTTTTCTAGTAAATATTAATGTATTACATTTCAAATAATGGTGCCTGACATATTGAATAATTATTTTCTACAGTGTACGTATGCAACAAAGATATTCCATCATGCATTAGAGTCAGTTCTGGCTCTGCCTAGCTGTTTACATTTGCAAATGTAGCAAACAAGGTAATGAAGCAACTATTTCTATTGCAGTAGGTATCTCTAGTGTGTATGTGTGCGTGTGTGTATGTGTGCATTAAAGTTGTAAACGGTAACATGAAACAAAGGAAGTTCTCAGTGTAATGGTGTGGAAAACAAGAAGGAAATGAAAATATTTTTATGCCTACTTAGGATACAAGGGTAGCACTATTCATTCCAAGTACTTTTATTTTTAATTTTAAGCTCTTAACTCCCATTGTTATGCTTAAGATGATAAACATATATCCTCTTTTTATTGCTTTGTCTATGTTTCAGATGAAACATTTCAGAAATTATTTTGATAAGTGTTGCTGGAATCCGCAGCACGGATGTTCTTATTGCATTCTGTAGTGGTGTTTGCACTCCAGTTTTACATTAACTCGCAGTTGCTTTTGTATTGTTGGGTTGGATTGGGTCTGGCTTCTTTTCTCAGATTCGGGAGTCTCATTTCTTAGAGTTTGGATGGCAGGCGGAGTTAACCAGTCTGTGACTGTTCCAGCGAATGAAGTTAAAATTACCTTCCCGATGCTATTTGTCCTCATCTTCATTCTTGCATTTTTTTTTGTTGTTTATTTTGTTTTTAAAAAAAAAAAATGGAAAAAGAAAAGAAAAAAAAAAAGAAGATCGAGAGAAAGAAAATCAGGACTAAGTCCTCTGCTTTGGTTTCATTGTTAAAGGACCCTGTTTTAATCTCACCTGTCTGTGGCATAGCTCAAATGTTCACAAGAACTGAAATAAAGAGGTGGAATGAGGAGCTTTGACATTCAAATGACTTGATATAATTTATCTGTCTTAGGATTTTGGTGGCTGCATCTCAGAATATAGAGGGCAATCTGAGAGAAGTCAAAGATCTAAAAAGGAGATTTCCCAAACAACAATATTTAACTTCCTTAGGAACATGAATATTAAAGTGCACTGTACTGATCCTCAAGGCTCATTATGTGTGGACTGCCCAATTCAACAACATACCAGAAATTTGACCAACTTGGGCAATATTGCATATTACATCTTTGATATCCTTATGCAATTTCTTCAGTGTGTTAGACACAAGTAGAGTTTTCATTGTTGGCATGTATGCCTTTTGTTTTTTCATTCCATTTTTTTTTTTCAGTCAGACATAGTAGCAATGATTAGCATTGGAAAATACATATCACTGTGCTTGGAATATTTATGGTCAGTCTACTTTCAGTAGATTATCTTTTGGATAGCATTGGCATATTAGATCTTATTCCGTATTCCTTTATTAGAAATTACTTTTATTTTCCTGTTTGTTTATGTTATGCATATTTTGGTTGAGAAAAGTTGGGCCTTAAAAAATGATGGACATTTATAATAACACTAAAATACTCATTTTTTGATGACCTAAAGTTTTGATTCCATGTTTCAAAATGTATTACAAAAATGAGTTCTATTTTTAAAGGCATTTGAAGACTTTTGTCTTAAATTGTGAAGGATTTTAAGTGAGGTATTTAGGTACTTAACCTTTTTCGAAGGAATTTCAAGATGATTTTGAAACTTTTCTCTCTTGGAAAAGTCTTCTGGAGATACCAACTAAAGTTCTGTGCCATTTCAACCCTGCCATTCTTCTCAAGTCATTTGTCACTTCTATACTGAGCTTTGGCTTTAACACTGGGCCAGAACCAGCTCGTGCACATTCTTCCTTTTCCTACATCTCTCTCATCTTCTCTCACCCCCATGAAAGTACTGTTGTTTGGGATAGAAAACCATAAGGAGCCAGCCCACCTCAGAACATTGTGGCCTGGGAGACACTACATGACTCTAAGTACATGAGAACGGGAAGGAGCTCACGGAGTTAATATATTCTCTCTGTTGTTCAGATGACAAAGAGTCGCCCCGTTCTCTCTACATGACATATTGAGATGGTGTTTTGTTTGTTTGTTTTGTTTTGTTAAATCCACTTTTAAGATAGTGACGTTCTGTTCTAAACTGTTCTCTTTTAGTAAAGGTAGAGCTTAGGAAACAAGCATGGGGATTCTTTTCTAAGATAATAAGGAGGAGAAAACAGTGATTATCTTCAAGAGCTTTTTGTGGAAGCCTGTGGTAGCACATCCTGTTTATGATTGCACATGTGCACATAATCTATTATGATCTAATGCAAATACAGCTCCCAAAACATTAAATGTACATACATATATTTTAATTGCCTGGGGAAATTTTTTCTTAATAAATTGAAGATGATCCATATTGCTATCAAAATAAATATTACCCTCTTGCCTTGTGGCTGCAAAATATCACAAAGTGACCTGTCTTGAGACTTTTGTACTGTCTGCCTACCTAGTTAACAAACATTAACATCTTTTTAGAAGTGGGAATATCTGCCCTCTGGAGGTGGAATTGTGGAGAGACTATGCTGGTTGTCTGGTAGTCATGCTGTCTCTAGGCCCTAGTCTAGCCTCTTACCCATAGTTGAGATCAATTACACTCTGTCTTTGGGTTGAGGGCCGCACCAAAAAAAAAAAAAAAATACTATGTGACATCTTTGTTTAGCTGGTAGGTAAAGGGTTTCTGACTTTGCTAGATAAGTGGGGCTGAGGATCTGTACACTTTGAATATGAAACTAAATGTACTAACCAAAGAAACGTACTGTTAAGTGTACCAGGCTACTGAGTATTAACTAACAGTTAACAGTGGTTAGAAATAGACCCATGGAGAGCAGAACTCTTATTGATTTGGCCAGTGCTGGGATAGATTAGCTTCTTTGCAGGGTGCTTACATGTGGTCATTGCTTGCTAGTTCAGCGTGCTCTCATGTGTTTGGTCTCATGATCATAGTGCAGCAGTTTCTCAAGCATTTCCACTTACTTAGAGTCACTGGGCCCTCTGGAAGATGCCAGGGCAGAGATGTACCAAGGCAGGGATGAAGAAGAGGTGAAAATCCACAATAACCCACATAGGTAAATGGATAAAGTATGCTCACATATTCTCTCGAAAGAAATGTTAGCATGGTGAGTTTATGCTGTCCTGCACCCGAGCAAAGCAAGAATAACAACCATAAAGATAATGCTTAACCTTCCACAGACCCACAAGTCCCAAAACTGGATCCCGGTTTTACCCCATAATTTCTTCAATACAATGACTGCAAAATAGAATTCTTTCTTTCTGCACCTCAGGTTCCTCAGCTGTAAAATGGAAAAGTATATTATTAATAATAATAATATTAAAAATAATAATGGTAATGTAGTACTTGTTTGTAACGCACTTTGAGATCCTTGGGTGGAGGGCACCATAAGAGTGTCAAGTATTATTATGTGGCCAAGGGGGTTATTTAAAACTCTGGTTCCCATGGGCCGAGAAAGTTTGGCGTCATTTTTATTAAAGATGAGCTGTAAATATCTTTACTAAGCAGCCTATAGTGTTGGCTATGAAGAGGCAAGACTATAACCAGGCTGATAAGACCATAGTTTTTTAATGGCTACCAAAAAGGCACATGTCACAATAACAAATGCTGAATTCTTTAGGGTGTAATATTTGACAACCTGATTGATCTGGGGGGAGGGGAGGGGTGGAAAAACATCTCAAAATGCCAATGTAAAACTAACAGCAATATTCACCAGCAGAAAATTGTCTTTCATATGGAATGATTTCATGTTGATAAGAAAAAGCATTCAATTTGTAGTCCTGATTTGAACACCAGACTGTGGGGTATAATAGTTCTGTTTTTACAACACATGGAATTTTTTTTTCATTTTATTTTATTTTGTTTTCATAGTGCATGTTCATTTCGACTCACAACATGTTCTTGGTGTATTTCTTATGCAAACAATCTTCAGGCAGCAACGATGTCTGTTACATCTAAACTTGAATAATAAAGTTTTACCACCAGTTATCCATGACGGCTTTGGTATGGTTTATATGGATTTATGTTCATCCAGGAAGCAACAAAAGCTACAGATCCTTAACATATCAGTGAGATCTGAACTTAAATAATGAAACCGAAACCAAGTCACCTGTTAAAAAAAAAAAAAAATCACTAAGATGTACTAAGCTGGATTCTTTTCAACTTGTTTTTTCATTAATCAATCTGTTACAGGTAGAATTTTCTGCTAAAAAAATTATACTATATTTTTAGGAAGATTAATGATACTCTTGATTATTTCAAAAGGATACTCAGCATCAGACATTGAGTGTTGCATATTGATCTGCTAATAATACCTTTCAGTATGTAAATACTTCCTTTTAAGAAATTTAACTTTGATTCTATTCAGTATACCCATATGCATGTGAAATGAAGATCCTGATAAATATCTCAAATTAAATTCATATTTTAAAACCGTTGTTTGCTTATAGTAGCATTAATCAGAGCAGATTTCCTGAAGGACAATTTTGAAAGAGTGAAGAGGCAAGGAGAAAACCAGATAAGGAAAGGCTGTGGGAAGATGCACCTGGGTTCTTAACAAGAAGGAAAATCCCTGATGAGCAGGTCCTAAAAGAGAGAAATTGCCATCTGCTTCAAGGGTCGTGTTTCAGAAGCTTCAAAAGAATTAGTATCTACCTCGTGCAACCTTCCTTGCTCATTTTGGTGGCCACAGATTAATGAACAAGTCTTTCATTTATTTATTCTTTTTCTTGTCTTTTTGTTTTGGAAACAACCGACAAGTCTGAGGGGCTTTCCTGAGGGTAACGAGTTCCACAGCTTTGTGTTCTCTAGAGAAGTTCAGAGACTGCGATTAGTGTGATTTCTTGTCCTTATATGGAACTTGATTTTTTTTTTCCCCCCAAATCAGGGAATACTGTTCAGATAAAGCTAAAAGGACTTGGGTCTCACCAGGTCCGTCAGAATCCCACTAAAGAGAAATGTGCAGTCAGCAGCTCTTCAGCCTTGTTTTAACATAGGGAATCAACTTTGTCACCCTTCTGTCACCTCTTCTCTCCAGCCTCTGTGAGGGTGAGGTTGTCTGACAGGATACTGAGGGAGCAAAGAAGAAATAACCCGTGCTGTGATCAAGGCAGCAGCAGGGTGAGACTGGACTGGAGAGCACCTCTTTGTGGGTAAAGGGACTCTTTTATCCCACCGCCCTACCCCCAGACTCTAAAGTTGCCAAGGGAGAGTGCTAACTTGCATTCCCAGCTTTTCAGTTTTCAAGAAAAAGAAAAATTGGACAAAGGAATTTTATATGAAACCTCCTAATTTGTTTAAATGTCAGTAGCAGCATTCCCCCCCCCCCCCCCCTTCGTCCTTCATATCCTCACACCTGCCCATTTAAACACACTCACACACACACACACACACACACACACCCCCCCCCTCACACACACACCCTTTTTATACTTGAGGCCAAACAAAACACTCGCTCTGAACACATTTCATCCCTAGGTTGCCAAACTGGGATATCTGGAGCCTGAACCACAGTGAACCCTGATAACTGGCAGCCCAGCAATGAGCAGCAGGGCTCTGGGCTCGCTGTGGCTCCTCCTAAGATTTGTCCTGGGTCCCAGTGAATCGCAAGCCCCATCAGGAAACCCCCCCAAAGATGCTGCAGGCATCTGCCTGACACCTCAGCTAGACTGGCTGGTGGGGAAAAAAAAAATGCACAGAATAACCTGTTTTGAGGAGCATACTGCTGACCTCTTTATACTTTTGCTCTCCGTGTTTTTGTTGACGTTTCTGTGTCTGACTCAGTCATAGGAACACACCTCCGTTTTCATGTACCAAAGTGTTAAAAGTAGATAAACACGCCATGCCCATAATGCCTAAGATGCCCCTGCGTCCTTCCCACGTCATGTTGTTCAGTGAAAGCCCCAAGAGGGGAGAAACAAAGCTTAACAGGAGATGAGACATTCTATGCTAAATTTTATCACATAACTAATTAAACGTATTTTTGTGTCAAAACCAAAGTGCTTGTAATGAAATCCAATTTACAAACCACCAGATTTGATTTGGGTATCTGTACTTAAATATCATTGTCCACAATTGTAATAGTGCTTAAACATGGTATGTTCCTGTTTAAGCAACAACTGGTCCTCCTGGTTTCCTGTTAGAGAACAGTGAAAAAATGTTAAGAAATGTAAAGTGTTTCTTCAGGTAAATAACAAAGCCCAGGCTACTGTAGATTATAAAAACAAAACACAATAGAAGCTCCTACCTTTGATCCCAGAATTTGGAAGTCAGACCCAGGCAAATCTCCCTTTGAGGCCAGTCTGGTCTGCAGAGTAAGTTCCAGGATGGCCAGAGATACACAGAGAAACCGTGCCTTGAAAAAAAAAAACAAAAAACAAAAAAAACCTAATTCTCTTAATCATATTTTTTAAATTATCCTTCACTTTTGTTATACCAATAAAAACAAGAGGGAGTATAGTATATTTATTTATTTTATCTTAATATATTTTATAAAAGATAAACCAAAAAGGGGCAAGTTTCCATTGTTTTCCTATGGTTGTGGGTAAGAGATTTGGGGGAAGAGGTTGTTTTTGTAGTTTTTTGTTTGTTTATTTATTTGTTTGCTCGATGAGCCCTGACTTCAACTCAGAACTGTAAAAGGTCAGTAGAACACCCACACACACACACACACACACACTCCACAGACATATAATTAAGTGTAAAGTTTCTTTGCTATAAGTCTTCATGCATATGCTCTGAAGCTTCCAGTGTTACACTCAACTTCATTAGACCTTTTAGCATTCTGAGCAACAGCAGCAAATCCTCCTAATACTTAACCATGCTATTTTATTGATAATTTGGGAATTACATGACTACTATGCCTTTTGAAATGAAAAATTACCATGTTAAATAGAAAAGGTTTGGTTTTGTTTAATAGCAGCAGTAATCCCCATGGAGGACTGAAACACAATGCTGTACCTCCCATAGTTCATAAAGCACGTACAAAAGTGGACGTTGTGAGCAAGTGTCACAAAATTCATACACGTTTGAGAATAAAAGCAATTTTTAACATGGGTTTTTTTTTAATTTATGCTTCTAGTATGAATGCAAACATTAAATTATGGAAAGTCTCAAAATCAGTGACACATGTTTTCCATGACTGTAAAACACAATTACAGGGGGTATTGTTATCCTAGTACCCAGTGATGACAAATGAGACTTTGGTGTTCTTGAATATAATGGAAATTCTTTTTCTTCCTTTTTATGAATTGGTGCCAGCTGGTCCTTATTTCCATGACAGTCTCATATTTTAAAAACAGCATGTAAGCTGTACCTTCAATTAATGTTGTCCAGAAGCAAAACATAGGGATCCTGTATAAAGTGATGTCTTTGGGCCCTAGGCCAGTGCGTTCCCTTTTAAACACCTTACTAACATTATATGATTCAAAAGGAAATGGGTTTTCATTCAGTTTTGAAGGTGTTAGTTACTTATTAATGGAGTGTTTCAGGGAGAGTATTTTAAATATTGTTTTATTAAAATGTGTTGTCAACATAATTTCCAAGAGCATGCCATATAAATCAGTGTCCTGAGCACACTCACGCAGTCACCTGACCAAGTTTAAGACAGACCACTTCATTCTAAGACAACGCCATATGTCCACTTCCCTACACATAAGATCTGAAGACCACAAGCCACTGAAACTTAACTTCCCCTGACCTTTCTGTCTGAAGTATGTTAATCTCAGAAACTAATGCAAAAAATGCCTTACAGTTCACAAGAACTGTTTTCAGGACAAAGACTCTGTCAAACTTAAACTCAATTATAGGATCTGATTTTCATAAAAATGTGAAAACACCGAAGGAATGAGGGCTATTTGTACACAGTATTTTCCAGGATGGTTTCAAAACTATATCACTTAAAGTTAGTCCAAGTAAATCAAAATCAGTGTGGTTTAAGTTATTGGAATGTGCTTTGAATTTTTTTCCTGTTCTATGGGGAACAAAATGAAAAATAATAAGAACAAGAAAAGCCACAACCTTAAAAGTTGTTTTAATATGCTCATTTCTAATCCAAAAGAAAGTGTCTCATTGCTTCATACATATATGCCACAACACACAATTCTTAGTACTAATAATGAATGCTTAGTAGAGAAGTTGGTCATTTCCCTGTTTTAATCTTACTTTTCTCCTTTAAAAGATCTTTGCTTATCTACTATTATTAGGAATTAATACCTAGTGAGATTTTGCATTTTCCAATTAAGTTTACATACTTTAACACTTTGCACTTCATTAAAGATCCAGAATTTATAGCAAATGATGCTATCAACAACCTTATACTGTTAAGCGAAATATCTAAGACTGAAAGACCATCACTCACATTCAACTTGAGTTAGGTCTTGCATTGTCTCCCAAGTTAATAGCTAAATCAACTTGACCTCAGCCATCCACATTTCTACAGATTGTATTGGCCATACACCATTTGTGTTTAGATATGGGCTTCTTATGCATGATGTCCTATTATTATGGTTTTGATATAATAGATCTAGTGGATCCAAGCTCCCATCTGACAAAAATAAGCAAGCAAGCAGACAAACAAACAGACAAACAAATGAGATAATTTAATTAGATGCAACACACCTCAAAAACTACATTTTGCCTAACGTTTTGTACATTTGTTACATTTTGTAAAATATCAGTGATCTAACTCTCTTGAAGATATAAAATGAGCATTATAGTCTATGGGCATATTGGGTGACACTTAAAAAAACTAAATATTAGACCATACTTAGCAGGATACAGAAAGTCAAACCATCATCATTTGCACCTCATTTCTATATCTGGCCATCATTTCTTGGTAAAATGTAGAATGAAAGATGAATCTGACATATGTTCTGAAAATGAAAGTTACTTGTGTCAGTACAGTCATGAGTCACCGTTACATGAAACGTCACTAATGTATTTTTTTATAGAACACAATGAGCAATTTTTATTTTCGAGGCTTATAATTTAAATCAAACTCACTGCAATATAAATATCAAAAAACTCAAGGAAGAGTTCTACTTCTAGTTTGGACTGACTAAGAAATGCCAGAAAAGGGAAAAACACAAAGACCAAAAACTGGAGTACACAAAGCACGTTTACAAGGAAACATAAACATATCATTTTTATGTTTTGAAATGAGTGATGCCTCGTGAAAGTTTCTAAAACCCAGACAAAAGTTTCTTCAGTTCCACTCAAGATTTTATGAATCATTATGGTTTCCTTTTTCCGGAAGCATGGAGAAGCAGATCAAAAAGTCCCAGCAGTTGGAAGATGGTTGCAAAATTTCTTTTTAGGGAAGTATAACAAATGACACTTCTACTCACCAATATTTATATCTGTCTTTGCAAGTCCACTCACTGGGTTTTAAGTTACAGACAGAAGATACAAATGCCAATTGCAGCTACATTTATTCCTTGGCTACTTGCTTCTAATTCAAAGAACATCTATTTAGCTATCAGAAGAGGTCTATGGAGGGAAAAGACAGTCCAAAGGATTCTCAAGCAATTCCTGACACTAGATCAGGAAAGTCAGCTGGTACTTCCTTTTTTGTAACACTATATCTAGTTATAATAGAAATTGCATAAATAATTTTTTGAGTCAAACATTATTTGTTAATAAGCCTCAAAAGTTCTACTATGGCAAAAGATTTTAAGAAAACAAACATCAATACATACACGGAAGCAACATTTGAGAATTATTTTAGGAGAAAATTCTGTAGAATTTCACTTTTCAATATTTTGTATTCACTGAGACTGTTTTAAGGATATTAGTCACCAAATATTTATTGATTTGATCATGAAGTCCAAATGAACAATGTCTGGTACTAAAATTTCCATCAGAAAAAGTACCACAAACCCAAGTGTACTCATTATTTATTTGAAACTTTTTTGACCTTCAAAATTCCTTTCAAATTTCCTTTTTTTTTTTTGTTTTTGTTTTTGTTTTTGTTTTTTCGAGACAGGGTTTCTCTGTGTAGCCCTGGCTGTCCTGAAACTCACTCTGTAGACCAGGCTGGCCTCGAACTCAGAAATCTGCCTGCTTCTGGCTCCCAAGTGCTGGGATTAAAGGCGTGTGCCACCACATCTGGCTTCAAATTTCCTTTTTAAAATCCTAGTCTGCAAGATAGAAACATTAGAAGGTAGAATGCTTGGGCCATGCTTGGGTCACCAGAGTTGAACCTGTCAATGAGATCAGTTAGATTATAAAAGGACCTCAGAGATAAGAGTCCGTGTCCTTTGCGCAGTGTGACCACACAGAACAACAGATATGAATGAACGATGGACTGAGTCCTTATCAGACACTGAATTTGTCAGTGCCTCTGCATTTAATTTGTCTTGCCCTCTATAACTGTGAACAAAATTATTTGTTGGTTATAAGCTAGTGTGTGGTATAGTCTTACAGCAACAAAAAGAAGTGAGCCTAAACGTTACTTTAAAATCTGAAAATATCTAGTAACAAGAATGGTTTTTAAGCAAAGGCTCCTGTCTCATAGCACTATAGTTTGATTGTAGACAACTGTCAAAATTTGGGGCCAATTTTAACCTTTACTAATTGGAAAATGTTTTTTATTTGACAATTTTCTATGATAGTTTCATAATTCTTTTGTCCAAAATTTACCGATCATTTGTGTTATGAGAACTGTATATGTTCCCTTCTAATAGAACAAACCCATAGATAACAGCCTCATAATAAAAACCTAGGCACTGTGGTACTAATATCATCTCCACCAACCTCAGGTTCTTTGATCAGTTTTTCGTGATCATTGAACAGAATAGAATAGAAATGATTTGCATTATACAGCTTCCCGTGGTCATCCCCATACACCCTGATGGCTTCTTAGTCCTTGGTTAAAAATGAAACTTTTTGTAATCTCAGAACCATATCGTCCTTCTCTCATTAGTCTAGCATTTCCCTTGATTTTGAATGTTGCCCTTTTTACATTTATTTGCCTATCCAGCTAATCACTGAACCATCAAGACTCATATCTGAAATTAACTCATTGAATGAGTTCGCTGAACAGGGCCCCAAAATTCCCCTCCTGTGAGTTTTCTGGAACATGTTTGTCTTGTCGCTCACATCATCTTGAAGTAGCCTGTCTCCCCACATGGGTCAGAAACGTGGAGAGAGAACAACCTTCTCCCTTCCCTTTATTCCCATGCCTCTTCCCCTTCCCTTTTTCTGTTTTTTTATTCTCCCCTCCTCTCCTCCCCTCTTCCTCTCCCTCCCCTCCTTCCCTCCCCTCCTCCCCTTTCTCCCCTCCTTCCCTCTCCTCCCCTCTTTCCCTCCCCTCCTTCCCTCTGCTCCTTCCCTACCCTTCTTCCCTGCCTTCTTCTCCTCCCCTTTTTCCCTCTCCTCCTATCCCCTCCCTTACTCCCCTCCTCCTCTCCTCCCCTCCCTTACTCCTGTCCTCCTCTCCCCTCTTCTTCTCCCCTCCTCCACACCCCTTCCCTCCTCCCCTTCCCTCCTCCCCTTCTCTCCTCCCTTCCTCTCTCCTTTACTCCTTTCTTCACTTCTTCCCACTTATTTAAGTAGAATAAACACAAGAATCTAATTGTATATCAGACAACATAGTCCTATTCTCTCCTTGAAAGTATTTATCACTTTGCTGTCCTTACAGCTTAAAGACACCCACCAGCATCTTAACATTACTTCTTGTCCTTTGGCTCTCTGTTTAAAAGCTCAATATTTTAATCATAAATACATATACTCATGTGAATTAATGCTATGAGCATTCAAAATGTCATTGAGTAATATATTAGTTTTTCTAATTTCTAAAATAATTTACTTTGTAAAACATGCTAAAGTCACCTTACATTATAATAATAAGTTCTTGGCTCTGTATCCAGCTTAAACAAGCTTCTCTCCATGGACCTTTTAAACCACTGTGAAAAATTGATTACACTTCATTTCATCTCAGGTTTACAGTATCAGAGCATTCATGTACTTCTGGACATTATTGGTGGTTTTATGAAAGAAGAAAAAAGGAAAGGCTGTGAATAATTTTCAAACTTCAACCTTAATTTCAATATTTTTAAATTTATCTGACAGGGTAATTATCCCAGAAATTGTCTTAACTAAATGATTTGTGAAACTGTGATTGTCCCATTAAAATGACAGAGTACTCAATCAGGAGAGAAAATAGGTCTCTGAGGTTTGGCCCTATTAAACAGGTTCTTTATATTATTACCCAGTTCACGTTTTGAACGTACACAGCTGTGTTTCTGTTTGCGAGAAAAATGTGTCCCGGCTTGGAGACGGCTAACACCAGTACAAACAGTCTAGTAGAGTGCTAAGACACCAGTTACTGGAGCCAACTAATGGGATAAACCTCTGTTGCTTACTGGTGGGCGATGATAGGTTCAGTTACCCACACTCTATCTCAGTTTTCTCATAGCTAAACGAGGACGATAATTTGACGCATTCTGTAGTTTTTAACTAAGACACAGTAAAAACCTCCCAGTCCTAACTTTATAAAGCAAAAAAGGAAATGTTCCTTGGTAAGACCGCATCTCATTTAGAGCAGCTAGAGGTTCTTACTTAAGGATGTAGGATCTGTGCTCACCACCTAGAATATTGCCACTCACCATGCTTTGTGGTTGGAATGGGAAATAGTGGTTAAAAAACTCCCATGTTACAGCTTTGTTCTAATCCCTTTACTATTGAGTAGTGGTTGCAAAATGAGGGTGGTAACTTGATCAGTGGGTTAGTTTATCCATGAATTTGTGGTGAAATGTCTATTAATAACTTTAACCTAGGTGGAGGAAGCAGGTTACTTAGACATGACTTTGAAGACAGTCTCTTTTTCTCTCTCTCTCTCTCACTCTGTGTGTGTATGTGTGTGTGTATGAGTGTGTGTATGAGTATGTGTGTATGAGTGTGTGCCTGACTGCCTATCTGTATGTCTATCTTTTTCATGAAGTAAATACACACGATGCACTTATAACATATATTCTCCTTTACCACAGGCCTAGAAAGCACCATGCCAATGGACCATTTGTGAAACACCTGAATTCGTCAGCTTATGATGTACCCCCACTCTGTATTTGTTCTGTTTCTCATTTATTTTGCACCCATGAAGACTTCAGAAGAGAAACTGCACTATACCATGTCTCTTTAGCATAAACCCTTATTTACCATTGATTATAGCACTAACACGAATCACTGTTCAGATGGTGGTTCAAGGTCAGGACATGCAATTCTAGGTAGTCAAAGATACACTAATTCCCAATATTAAATTTCAAGGCTGTAGTGGTAGCTGTAATAATTATACCCCTCATCTTTGATAGTTATCATTTAAGAAGGAAAACATGGTATGGATATCAAATAATTCCAATTTTATGTCAGGATAAAAAAAAATTGGCCTAATTTTGCTAAGGCCAACTGATCTAAAAAGGGAAGGATAATAGTAAGCTACAAGATAATACTAAGCTACAAAAGATATGATGTATGTGTTGTCATTTCTTCTTGCAGAATAATAGCCATTTATTTGTTGACTTATACATTCAATACATAATTGTTGATGGTTCCTCATAAATATAAACTGTACTATCTGCAGATAATAGAATGTATTTTAAAAGATGCCTGATGACTTTATGGATAAGTTAATGGGGTTAAGTGTATTGTCTGACAACAGCCACTTACTGGGATAAATATCTCAGAAAAGTGATGAAATAATGATAAATATTTGAGTAGTTTCTAAATCTTTAAATGTATCATCAAAGTACTTACATATCATGCCAAGAGTATGGTGGAAAACATTGACTCTTATGATCTAAGCCTAGCCAATGCACAAGGAATACAGATAACTATGGAGTACACCACAGTTCACTAGATGAGCATAACTGAGAGAATTGATACATAGTATGTAAGAAGATTTAATATATGGCTGTCTATGTTAGGGTTACTATTCCCTTGATGAAATAACAAAATCAAAAGCAACTGGGGGAAAAAGGGTTTATTTAGCTTATACTTCTACATTACTGCTCAACACTGATGGAAGTCAGGACAGTCAAATAGGGCTGGAACCTGGAGGCAGGAAACAGGAGCCGATACAGAAGCCATGGAGGTATTCTGCTAACTAGCTTGCTCAGCCTGCCTGTCTACAGAATCCAGGACCTCCAATTCAGGGATGGCAATACCCACAATGTGCTGGGACCTCCCACACAACCGATAACCACATACAGAGAAGTGGGGGAGAATGAACTCCACAATTGTTTCAATCGCTCCATCCTACAGTAGTATCGAGGTCCCCTCTTAGATGACTTTAGCGTATGGCATATTGACATAAAAGTATAGCTGGCTTCCACAGCATGAGCTGGATAGCACATTAGTAGCTTTCTGCCTGCTGAAGAAGCTGTTGGAGACTAGATGGCCCGGAAGTCCTACTTTGGTCCCATAGGAATGGAGGACTGACTCCTACAGAGCTGAGGTCATTAGTGTATGTTGGAAGGCTAGGAAGCTTTGGTTTTCTTTCAGCAGAGTGGTGGAAGCAACAATGACAGCAACGATAAAATGGACGCATCGCTTCTTTCCCTCTGACCTCTCTATCTGGGCAGCCACTCTCAGTCATGCCCCAAATTAATTCTTACTGGAAATATGCTCATAGATACACCCAGGATCATGTCATTCTTGATTTCAGATCTAATCATGATTAACCATAACATGAGCATACTATCTTCTTCAGAGAACTTAGAGTCTTCCAATAGTTTTCTGAATGAAAATCACATTAAAATTTTATAACAAATTCATGTACATCAAGCACCCCAGTCAAGTGGCTATTTGATATTGGGAAAGTAAAATGCTTTCTGAAAGAGTATCAAATCAAGTTGGGCAAATCAATAAGTGTTAACTAGACAAAAGAGTAAAACAAGACAACAGAAACAAAACAGAACAGAATACAGCAATCCAAAACAGAATAACACCACCACCAACAACAACAACAACAAAACCAAGTGGAAAGTCACAGATGTGTGAAGCTAAGTTACTATTTCATATATGTAGAGTTATAATAAGAGAAAGCTTTAGTGGCCCTGATAGGCCAAGGCAAGAAATAGGCAAAGTCATATTCCCTAAAGTGACACTGACCAACCCAAAGCTTCACCAAAACCAGAGACTAAGTCACATCTACATTTAATAACAATAAGTGGGACTTGAGAGAGGAAGGCATTCAGTTTAGAATGTGTTGTAACCAAAACCAAGTGAGGTATAGTTCAGAAATGCAAGGGTTCATCAATACACAAAACAAACCAAAGTTATTCACTAGGGGAACAAAAAATGTAATGCAATAACTATGAAGTATAGATAGGAAAAATATCATTTGACAAGATTTTAACATCCCTTAAGAATAAAAACATTGAGCTAACTGTGAAAAATAAGTACCAGTCTCATGATGGACATCTACGAAAAACTCACACCTATTGTAATACTTAATCATTTTTTAAATATAGTTCCTCTTCCTTTTCTCCATCCACCTCTTTCTTCGTTTATTCCTTCCCTCTTTCTCTCTCTCTAACTCTGTCTGTCTGTCTCTCTCTATATATCTATCTCTGTCTCTGTCTGTCTCTCTCTGTCTCTCTTCATCCCTCCCTTCTTCTCCTCCATTTTACTTTGTGAAACACATCTTTATTATGTAGCTATGACTAGCATGAAACATGTACTCCACCCCTCCCCCAAATGGGAGACTGAATTATTTACCTCTTATATCAAGAACAAGTTACTGTATCTGCTCATGCCACTTTTGGTTTTTCTTTTTTCCACTGAAGTTTAAGACAGGTAAATTAGGCGTTTTTAAAAACCACTCTGGCTGAAATAGATAGTTGAACTTGTATATATAAAATCATAAAACTAAAACTATTATAATTAATACATATCATCAAATAATAATAGTAAAACTTTAAAATGTAAGATCAATTGCTTTTCAACTATAGCAAATATCTATAAAATATTCTATTTAAAATACATCAGATAAAAGAAAATAATCATAAAAATAGGACATCTACAAATAAATTTAATATTATAAGAGTATTTTTCTCAGAAGCCACAATATATTAACAAAGAAAATAAATACCTAAACAAATTGACAAAAAGAGAGTTTATGATATTTTTGAAAGACTTAATACTGTTACTATGACAATATTTTCAAATTTTCATCTATATAACCCAGTGTAAATCCTAGCAAAATCCAAAGTGAAATCTTTGAAAAAACATCACAGACTAATCCAAAAATTCATATGGCAATAAATAACAAAAACAATTCCAAAAAAGGACAAGGAGTGAAGATCTACATGTGTCTAATTTTCATACTTATTATAAATCAGGAGAATGAGGTAGAGGCATGTTGTCATACGGATAGATGTTGAGAGGCAAGTTAACTAAGAGGGGGGACAAGAACCCTTACACTAATGATCAACTGATATTCAATATGTGTGCCAATGTAATCGACATTCTTTGGAAGAAAATAATACTAGGATCATTGGATAGTTTTAAGCAAATAAATGAAATCAGTTATTACTGTATAATTTTTTAAAAGAAACTAAGTGTCCAGGCATATTGGTGCATATTTATAATCATAGTGTTGGGTGAGGCAGGTGTGGGGGAAAGAGAGCAAGCACAAGTCCCAGGTTAAGTACAGGTACATAATAAAGATCAGTTTCTTAAACTAAATGAAAAATGGACACACACACACACACACACACACACACACACACACACACATACACGGTGGGGAGAGAGAGAGAGAATAAAGCAGGGAGGGAAGGAACTAATGAAGGAAGAGATGGAGGGAGAGGAGGAAGAGCAGCAGAGAGCACCCAAGACATCCTACAGTAGTGAAGAAAACACTTGTAAATAATGAATATCATTCTTTTCTTAAATCAAGTCTCTGTAGGGTGATCATGCATGACAAAGCTACCCAGAACATCATAGCACACAATTACTATTCTCCCAATCTCATCAACTCGCAACCTAATATTACCCATAATTCATTTCAGCAGCAACACTGAAAGTCTTCATCATGTCCTGGACACTCTTCAAGCTGTGGGTACCGTAGTGAAGAAGACAGATACAATTCCAAACTGTATGTCGTTTCTATTCTAGTGACCGAATGAGAATCAATGTACAGTAGTCAAATAATTTCAGACTGGCATACAACCGGGTAGGGAAGGAAATGGAATGTAGAAAATCAAAGCAGTTTATAGATGAGTATAACAATATCCCAAAGAACGAGCATAAAATAATTTGAATAGTTGAATCTAATTAAATGTTTACACCTAGTTTCTGACTTGTAAGTTAAATTATAGCAAAACAAAATAGAAAACTCCAGCAAAACAAGGGCACTGTTAATATAAATCAACTACTCTAGTGTCTTCCCAAAGTTACTACCATTGATTACAAAAGAATCAACAATTCCCTTGTTACTGCCACAAAAGACCTGGCAAAATTTACCTAAGGAATAAAGGGTCTATTCTGCATCACTGTCAAAGGGCACAGAACATCATAGCAGGCAAGTCATGACAGCGGTGGGGGGATGGAAGGGAGGGGAGGCTTGAAGGGGCCTTCTCTGCAGTCATAGAACAGAGAGAGTTGCATGCTGCTCTTGAGTTTGCTTTCTCTATTTCATTCATTCAGGGACACACACACACACACACACACACACACACACACACACCGCCCTAGAACATGAAATGGTGCTGTACACATTTAGAATGGTTTCTAACTCAATTCATTAACCTCATCTGTAAGATTAACCATAACAAGATGCAAGAAAGGAAGAAAGAAAGAAAGAAAGAAAGAAAGAAAGAAAGAAAGAAAGAAAGAAAGAAAGAAAGAAAGAAATGGTGCTGTCCACATTTAGAATGGTTTCTAACTCAATTCATTAACCTCATCTGTAAGATTAACCATAACAAGATGCAATAAATAAATAAATAAATAAATAAATAAATAAATAAATAAATAAATAAGGAATATATTGGGAAGGAGAGAAGAGAAAGGAAGAGACAAAATATCTTCATACTTGGAATTTACTTAAGTAAGTTGAAAACACCAGTCCATGCAAAACTTTTATGAGGATATTTTTAGCAATTTTTTATTAAGCCCAAAATGTTTGGAAGCACTCAGCACACCTTTCTCTAGCATGTGGATGAACTCTGGAACCTGCACAAAATGGAATGTTTTTTCTTTTTTCCTAAAAAGATATAATATTACTGAAAAATGAGCCATCAAGACATGAATGCATATGGAGGAATTTTAAATTCTTATACTAAATAAAAACCTTAGCTTAAAGACTACATATTGCATGATCCCAACTACAGGACACTTTGAGAAAGCAAAACTGTTGAGGTAGTAAAGAAAAAGTCAGCGGTCAAGGGATAAAAGGTGGACAGGGTTAAATAAGTAGTTGCAGTATTTTTAGGGAATTATAGCACACTGACAGATAAAGCCTAAACATTTGTCTAATCTTATAGAATGTACACTATCGAGTGACTCCTGATATGAACTATGAGCCCTGGGTAATAATTATCTGCTATATCAATGTATCAGTTGTGACAAATGTGTCACAACGAGAAGGATAGATGTTGTATACATGTTTTTATGGAGTGGGAAGTGTGAGGGATCTGAACCCCCCTCAGTGTCCTTATACTCTTAAATATATTATAAAAATAAGCTTTTTGAAAGGATCCAGAAAAGGTCGGGCACACAAATTTGGGGTAAATACATACAGAGGCTACCAATGTCAGATGGTATTCACTCAGACATACCCAAACGCTGTCGTGTAAAGTATCACTAATATGGCAACAATTTTAGAGTATTGCTAGACCAAAGCTAAACAGTTGCTCGTTAAGTTATTCTCCAAGAAAATCAATGCTTAAGTGCATAAAATATTTAGTAACATTTCAAAACTTAACACAATTATAAAATATTTTCATTCTTCACCACCCATTAGTACTACCAGTGACATGGCTGTACATGTTAGACAATTTAAAAATAGTAAAAAAATCAAATTAGATGCCAACACCTTCTTTTCCTATCCCACGTTCATCCCTCAAGGTGTTTGCTTATTATCAGAACAGTGCCACTAAACCCAGTTAGGATAGACATCCTAACAAGTCCCTGGATTTGCAGACTGTAGAATTTCCAGGTCACACAGAATCAGGTAGGCTGCTGGTATTAGTATATTTATCTAGCAATTTGACAGCATCTTATAGTTCCTGTGAGTTTTCAGCTGTTTCTTGAGCACTTTGAGACATGCTCTGAAAAAAATGCTCTTATTATAACATAACCCAAACTATTTTAGATGGGAAAGTGTTATTGTAATATATAGAAGAAGATCAGGCTCTTAGAAAACAAATGGTGGGGGGCAAGGTCATTGCTGTACTGGCCCCAGTAGAAATCAGGTAATTCTTCAGGGGTTACTTAAGGAGTTTCCCATATTTTGGCTCTCTAGTCATGATGTATCCCATGTTCTGAGGGCTAATAATTCCTCTCTATCTAAGGAATGTTTTCTAGCCTTTCACTCATTGGGAAAGAGAAATTTAACGCATTGTTTTGTGGGAAACACCGTAATGTTAAAAAAAAAAAAAAGTTCTAAAATTGAAGTTTTTGCAATGCATATGTCCACATGGTGAAACACATACAATCCATGAACTTGGGGTTCTGGTACAAATTCTCAGGTGGAAGCCATCTGTAGCATAATCCTATCATTCCAGCATGTGGAACAGAGTCCTACTCTGCTAAGCACCCATACCATGAGGATGCTATATTCTGCTTTGCTGTACCTCATGGATTTTTCAGAGCCTGACACTGCAGATGGTTTGAAAATTATGCCCAGCCACCAATTGATACATCCATTGATGTCCTTACTTTTTAAATGGATAACTGAGGCCATGGGAACATCTCACTTATCAGTATGTTATTTCTTAGTGAAGGGTAATTTTTTTTCTGCTTTCAAAATGGTCTATTCATCTGGTCGTTAATGGTCCTCCCTGACTATGGGCAAATAGATTATTTATTGCCCAGTTAACTTTCTCTTTACACAGGAAACCACTGGCAAGGTAGAAGGGAAGTTGAGCTGCCCTATTCTCTGGATCATTGGAGACCATATAATATTTTGTGGCTGTCAGCCTTTAGGCTTCTATCATGGCAGAAAGGCCATCCTTAGGGAAAAACATAATGATCCCCGAACGTTGGATGGCAGTCTCTTGATCTGTGCTTCTATAATATTCAATTTATCAGTCTCTTTTGAAAGAATTGACCATGGGACTCTTAAAAACATTTGAAATCTTTGGATAAAAGCACAAAGACAGGCTCTTCCTGCTTCCATTAACTTCACAATCAATGATGTCAATTTGTCACTATTAATAATGTTCCCCTGTGACTTCCCCCAGACTTTTCTGAATGTAAAAGCTTCTAAAAACACTCCTTTCATGCTTTTTATTTCTGGTTTTAGTTTTTTCAGTCTGCTGATGACATACAAATTTGCTTCAGTTTTATCCTGGTCATCAAAATTGTTTTAAGTTCTTAGAACACGCCATGGTATAGCTTACCATACCTAGTCTAAGCTGAAATTTCTGAAAGCTGGCAGACTGAATTATGATTGCCTGTGTTTAGCTTTTTCCACGTTACTTGTGTGATTCAGCTTTGTTTCTTTGGATTATTCTCACAAAACCCATATGTTTATTTTTCAATTTATTATGAAATTATTTTTATCATAGCCCCAAGTGTGTCCCAAGTGTTTATATGCTCGCTATTGTACTGTACTATAAAAAAAAATCATAGTTTATCTGCCATAATGAACAAATATATAATTGTACATACATAACATATAATATACAATATATTATATATAATGTATTATATATAATATATTGTAATATAACATATATTAATATTATGATAATTATATGATATGTGATATATTAATGTTATATAGGTATATGTGTATAATTAAAGCTTCAGTTAGGCTAAAAGACTTCCAAGTGGGTGGTGCTGAACTGTGGTACTGTAGTCTGGCACAGAAGTACTTGTGTCAGATTCCTCATTTGCCTCTGTAAACATGGACACATCGTTTCATGTCTCAGGGGTTTTGTAAATTGTTTGATCAATAACTCAGGAAAAAATAAAGTAGGAGGAACTGAATTCAAGCAGAGAGACTGGAAAACTGGAAAATGTTTTCTAAAGAAAGCAAAGACGTAAACTCCATGTGCGTTGGTGAGTAGCACCTCAGGTACATCTTCTTCAGTCAGTATTTGTTCTATTACCCCAAAATACCGTAAATTCCTTACGATACTAGAGTTAAATATGTTACTGAGAGGCATGCCACAAAGCCCGAGGATGCATTCTATTACACAGTATGAAGACACTCGTCCGCAAATTCTTTTCTACTCTCGGTTGGGAGGGCCAATGGCAAGCTTTATCTTGGCCTTCCAGTCTGTCCGCCTAATCTATGGAAGCATTCTGGTATCTCCTGTGACATTTATTTTTATTATTTATATTTACACTCATTTTATTTATCTTCATGTGTATGGATGTATGCACAAGCCAATGGTTACCAAGAAATGATTCTGTGGAGTTGCTGGTCTCGTTATACTTTATAAAGGTTTCTGCAAATCAACTTGATTGACCTGGAGTCATCAGTCTTATATGTCAATCATTTGTCCCATCGAGCTGTGTCTCCTATCACCCCTATACTCTTTCATTTATGCTCTCTTTACTTTATGCAAAACAACTCCATTTTATAAGTTACCTTAAATGTGTTATAGCACACTCATTATTTAATCTTGTAAAATCAACACTAATTTTCCTGCCAATATTATGGCAACCTGTGTTATTTTGATACTTTAACTAGGCAGCTTTTATAAAATCCCATTAGAGGTGACAGCAATTCTCACTACCTTGGGTATACAAATCAGTAAGACTGAGAGGGTGCAAGTGAACGAACAATCCCAAATGTTAGCAACACCCACACTAACTAATTCTGTTTATAACTGCAGGCTTCATCTGAAATATCACCTCACATAAAAATCCCATTTATAGCTAAGAGAAAATGAGGATGTACTTGTGCAGGTCTAAAGTTGTTGCTGACATACATAAAGTGCATGCTTTAGAGAGTGTAGATCAGCAACCACACATGTACATTAACAGACACAGAGCACATAATCCACCTGTAAAACTTGGGTCAATTTTCCTTCCCCTTGGTGTGACTATCCTGAATAGATCAGATCAGTGGTATCAGACAGGTTATTATTATGTTTTTTTAAAATCAGACAGTGAGTATGTTTATAAGACACTAAGCCATTGTAGGTTCTTTTTTATCTAATTAGTAATTATTTACTAAGGATTGAAAAGACTACATATTGACCTTCACTCTGCCAAATCGAATTCATGACCTTTCACTTAACTCCAACTTGGGTCTTTTCCAAGGTGTACTGTCTCAAGAAGTGTGCTATGTTCCAACACAGATGCATTAGCCAGAAACTGTCTGCTATTGGCTCCAGAAGTAGCTCACAGATTATTTACTCTCTCGATGGTGTTGTCTACCCTTTCCCCATGTCACACAGCTACATCACGGAAATTGTTTTGTTGTTTTGTTTATTTGATTTTTTGTTTTGCTTTATTGTTATTTATGTTTCCACATTATTAAGAAACTATAAACCTATGTATATTTTTATTTCCTCTAATTGTTAAAAAAAATCTTTGAAGTTAGCATTTTATTAGGTTTAATCATCTGACATATATTATCAAATCCCATTCTTAAGCATCGTTGGTTATCACTGTGTCTTTGGTAGACAGCCAAGAGCCTACCGAAGCTGGGCAAATAGAAAGGACACATTTTAGATAAAATTTTCTTATCACCAAATATGTCTCAATAAACAACCCCCAAAATGTTTGATTTCCTTGCATTTACTTCTTGGCATGTTTGGCTTATTTGCCAACCTTCACGCTGTTCTTCTGCTGGTAGTCTTCTTCTCTTAGAGTGCATCCCTCTGACTTATTTCTTTAGACTTACCACCCCATGGGTGTAGTTCTCTGATGCTCATAGACTGGAAAGTAAAACAATCAATAAAGTCCATGAATATCCAAAAAAACTTTTCTGTATAATAAATCACTGATTGTTAAGGTTGAAAGTTTTAGTTCATCATTTAATTATTTTTCTTCTTTCCCTCTCTTTCCTTCCTTCCTTTCTTCCTTGCTTCATTTCGATCCTTCCTTCCTTCCTTCCTTCCTTCCTTCCTTCCTTCCTTCCTTCCTTCCTTCCTTCCTTCCTTCCTTCCTCCTGCCCCTGACTCTTGACATGATTTACTCTATAGTTGTGGCTAGTCTGCATTCCACTATTTATTCAAGAATAACCTTGATCTTGCAGCAAGTCTCTTTCCTGTCTCTGGGATGATTCCTAACAATCTTAGTTGCTCTTTGATCACATGTTTTAAGTCAACAGGAAATTTGCCAAAAATCCCTCTCATATTGATCTCTTTTTTTCCCAATTTTTATTAGGTATTTACTTCATTTACATTTTAAATGCTATCCCCAAAGTCCCCTATACCCTCCCCTCCCCGCTCCCCTACCCACGCACTCCCCCTTCTTGGCCCTGCTGTGCCCTTGTCCTGGGGCATATAAAGTTTGCAAGACCAAGGGGCCTCACTTCCCAATGATGGCTGACTAGACCATCTTCTGCTACATATGCAGCTAGAGACATGAGCTCAAGGGGTACTGGTTAGTTCATATTGTTCCACCTATAGGGTTGCAG
>NC_034606.1:16728515-16797913 GCF_900095145.1 Mus pahari | reverse complement strand
GTGGAGTTGTCTGGTCTGTTTGAAACCAAGGTAAACCTGAACTGATTGAAAGGAACCTAAACCTCTTGTCAGGAAAGGCTCTGGTGTCCTTGTTCCTGCTGTCACAGGCCTGTCACTATTGGATTGGAGCAGCTGTTATATTCTACTCACCAGTGATCCTAAGATCACTTGGGCAGTTAGCTAGGGACCATGTGGGTGTCTGCCGAATCCGCGCCCTAGGTGACCTGGTGCTGGCACAGACCGGAAGGGGCTTGTGCCCCTGGTCAGGCCTGTTCTCTGCTGACCTAGTGCTGTCCCAGGTCCTGTGCGCAATTGGATTGGAGCAGATGCTGTGTTCCACTCACCAGTGATCCTAAGATCGCTTAGGCAGTTCTCTAGGGACTGTGTGGGTGTCTGCCCACTCCGCACCCTAGGTTACCCTCATATTGGTCCTAAAACGTCTCCACATTCCAAATCTTACTATATCTCAGTTCAACCTTCCATTCCCTACTGTCCATCTAGACTGCCTTCCTGTTGATAATGTTGCTACAGTCTCTGAAATTTCTGTCTTACTCTCTGGTTCCAATCAACAGCCACTGTGACACTTATAAATATTATGCTACATTAACATGCTCAAAACCTTCTGATAACTCCATTCTTAATCCACAAAAAAAATCCAAACTCTCTTTTGAAAAAGTAGTGTATGATGTAGCCCTACATGATTCTTCTTGTCTTGTGATGTGTGTGCGATCTTGTGTAATTTCCTCCCACTTCAAATGGGACTTACCTACAGAACCAGAAAAGTGTTGTAATGACAGCAAGTGATGTTTGAGACAGATTTTAAAAAACAATGGCTTCTGCCTTGGACCCTCTTAACTCTTTTTCTCAAAAAGCCAAACTGTGAGAATATTCAAGACGCTTTATGAAATGGTCTGTATATTGAGGACCTGAGACTTCTTGAGAAAAATTTACAAAAGGTTGCCAGGTATGGAGGTGAGCCACATTGAGATAAACCTTCCAGTTCCAGTCAAGTCTCTAAATACTGTAGCTACACCCAATGTCTAACACCTATGCAAAGCAAAGGTGAAGTATCCACTGACTGATCCCAGATTTTTGATCCACAGAATCTTCATGAATTACCACAGGGTTTTATAAAAGTGTTCTAAATGTAAGGATGCTTTATTATACAGCAATATATAAGCATTATACTTCGAATCACCAAAGAACATATTCAATATGATCTTCCAATTTCCTCACTGGCTTCATGTCTTGTCAAGCCCTCCCTTGCTCCACCCATACAATTCTCATCTTGAAACAATAGGTAATTCTGATTCTGGCTCTTGCCAACTCCCTGTCTATCTTGGGCCTTTGTTTCAAAGGGATAGTTTCAGTGTTCTCCTTGACACCATAAACCCTGCCACATCCTTATGTTTGTTTTCCACTGTTGAATTTATTCATATTTGAAATAAAGTATAGTTTCTTTGTTGGTTTTGTTATTGTAATTATCTCATGGGAAGGGGGACCCTCGGCGGAGGAATTGTTTCTACCACCTTGTCCTCGGGGCAAGTTTGTGGGTGCCTTATCTTAATTCAAGCTTATTGTAGGGAGGGCCCAGCTCACTGTGGGTGGTGCCACCCCAGGACACCAGGTGGCCCCAGGTTGTATTAGAAAGCAAGCTGAGCAAACCACAGAGAGCAAGCCTACATGGAACTTTTCTCCCCGGTTTCTTCTTCAATTACTGTCTCTATATTTCTGCATGAGCTCCTGTTCCAGTTTCCCTCCATTATGGACTATAGCCTATAAGGTGACATAAACCCTTACAACCTCATGTTGCTTTTGGTGATGACATTTGCCACAGTGACAGAAAGCAAACTAGGTTACCACACATAAAACTGTCTGGCCCATGAAGACTAGCTTTCTTCATTCATCACTTGAGTATTCAGTGAATATTTGTCAAATGGATCAATGTTGTAGACATCTAGACTTTTGTTATTATTTGGTTTATCCAACGTCAACAGTAAATTGTAAGTTGCTTACGGTCAGTTCCTATATCTCCTCATGCATCTATTTAAGGCATGTATGCAATGATGTGTATAATAGCAGGGACAGTTGCTAAAGTGGTAAAAGATACCTGGTTTATTTTTGGAAGCTTATCTGTAAAGAATATTTTTAAAATTAAATATAAATTTTAATTATTAGGAATAAGAAATACTTGACTCCCCAGCCTTGTGAAATTTAATAGATTACTTCAAAATAATTTAATAGCACACTACATTTAATTAAAAAGTTGATGCAGCATATAGTTTTAAAGCTAACTATCTACTATCTTAAAAATTCATTACACGCAAAAACCATTTTTCCATGTTCTAATTTTTGTTTTCACTTGATGAGGTTGGGTGTATCATTTGCAGATAAAATTGCCAAATGGGCACACTAGATGATGTAAGAAATGTGAATTCTTTTACATATATGTATGTCCTTCACCATTGCTAATTTTATTATACACCATCATAAAACACTATATTTTATTTTTTTACAAAGACTCATTTCTTTCAAAATCTCACAGTAACCAGTTTTACTTTTTTTTTTTTTTTTTTTTTGGTTCTTTGTGAGTTTCACATCATGCACCCCAAATCCTACTCATCTCCTTGTCCCCTTACCTGCCCACCCCCCTTGAAACCTCCTCCCCCAAAGAAAAAAATGTTGTAGAAGCTGTAGTATGTCCCAGTGTGTCCCACAGTATACTCTTTTGTCCATATATCTTTCCTTACAAATGTTCATTGCAATGAATCATTGGTCTGGCTTAAGGCCTCTGGCTTCTGTTACACTATCAATACTGGATCCTCACTGGAACTCCTTTCTGATATCTTGCTGTTCCCCTACGTCATGAAGATCATGCAGTTTTGGATCTATAGGACCTGCCCTTTCATACACTACAAGTTCATAAATGGGGTAGGTGTTGGGATGGACAACCTCAAAATCTTGTATCTAGGCCTGGGAATTATCTAAGATGGTGAATGTGCCAGCTGTCATACACCCATACCGCCAGGTCAGGCTCTTCAGGATATTCCTGGCTAGCTCATCCAGTGATGCATCTCTCCTTTTTCATGCCCTCTGGGCCAGCTCACCTGTGCCCACACAGGTAGGGCCAGCTACCCATGTGCTGCCCAGGCATGATGCAGGGCCCACTCTCTCCACTGCTGCAGCTAGCGAGGGACAGGGCCATCTCTCCCCTGCTCTCATTCCCCCTAGGCTGGCATTCCTGCTTCCCACAGGTGTAGAGGGAAGGGGAGCACATCTCTCTGTTGCCCATGTCATCTTATGACAGGCAAGTGCCAGGGCCTGCTCTCTCACACTCACACCCACAGGGCCAGCTCAACAGCAACTCTGACACTTAGGAGAGCCCTAGAATGCTTCATGAGTGAGTGGGGTGTGGGACCTGTTCTGCTGAGTACTGCAACTGTGGCAGAGCAGGACTAGCTAGCTCTGCACAGCCCTCTGACACTAGCATGGCCCCAAGCAACAGCCCCCATGGCACCACTAATATGAGCGAGTTAGTGGTGAAGAAATGGCCAGCCTCGGGGGTCGTGAGAGAAAGAGAGCTGTCCCTGTCCCTCACCAGATGCAACACTGGAGAGAGAGTGCGCCTCTTGCCTAGGCAGCAGAGTTAGAGTGGGCCCTGCCTCCGTGGGCACAGGTGAACCAGTCCAGCCTGGCCTTTCATGGTAACAGACCCTAACTGCTGTAGGGCCACAGGCCGTGACATGGCCCTTTGTGGCATCCCAGGCCAGGACCTTAGCATGGCTTTAGGTATCATTACCAGCTACTCATATCAGGCCTAATCTTGAGTCTCCAGTTCTGCCTCTCTTCATTGTTCACACATCCTTCTTCTCTTTCTCTTCCCTTTCTCTACCATTTACTTGCTCATATTAGTGGTGCCAGGGGTCTTTGGATGTCTGGGGTTGTCTCAGGATTTATCTCATGTGTGGTACCAGGAAGGGGTTGTTGCAGGTATGGCCTGTCTGCCCTGGCAAACTTGGTACAAGATTTGTGGTCATCTCAGGCTTGCTCCTTCCTAGGAGCAGAGAGATCATCTTGTATCCTTGATGTATATTTGTTAAATATTTTAGAGAAAAATATTCTTCTAAACATATCTTCATCTATCAGTAGTCTAAAAAGCACAGTAAATTATATAACTTCAGTTTTTCTATATTGTTCTGGTACTTATTGTTATAAATTTTGCTTTGGGGATAATAAATCAGAGAGATATAAAAATCTGTTCCATTTTTTTCTAAAGCAACTTACAGAAGACTCTATTGTTTCCCCTGAGACTCTACATTAGAATGAACAAGTCCTAGCAGCTTAGAGTTTAGTTGACTTATCCAAAGTCAAATATGTAGTTAGAAGCAGATCAAGAGCTGCAAATCGGCTGTGTGAAAGCTTGGTTAATTGTTTTGCTCACTGTACTATTTTGCTTCCTGAAGTGTTAAGGAATGCTGTTTAGAGGGGGTATTGCTCCTCTGGGAGTTCTGTTTGCCATTATGTGAAACAATGCATTTCTAAGGAAGTAATTGAGGGAAGGAATGAAAGAGATATGTAAAGAAGGAGAATTATGCATATGCTTAAAGTAAATTCTGTGTGCTAGGATGCAAAAATTCATAAGTCTTTATTGTCATTAGCATTCCAAAGCAACTCAGGACTAGGAGTCAGAAACAGAGGTGGGCTGGTGTGAGAGGCTATTCTCTGTAGCCAAAGACATGAATGTGAAGTGCCACATTCTCTGGAGTACCGTGGGGACTGTGAACGCATGTCATACTACTAGCTAGAGTTTAGTACTGTTATAGAAGATAACTCCATACATTCTTGTGAGAATTTATAGCAAAAAGATACCACAGATAGTAGAAATCAAAATGCTACCAGTTGGGGCCAGAATTACTAGTTTTTAAGCTCTATCCTTTTGGAGTAACACAGTTCAAATACAAATTTCCTTCCAAACTCAGTCATCTGGATACTGTTTTTTAGTCTTTTCGTTTCATTTCTATTACAGCCAAAATATACCTGAGATTTGTCTCATGTATGCTTTTCCATGGTATTTTATGTAAGAGTATTATTTTAGAGAAAGGACTAAAGGACAAGGATGAAAAATGAAAAGGAAGATAAAAATGTGTTATTTAGTAGCCTACAGTATACTGCTTTAGGCTTGGTTCCTCCATGGAGTTGTGTATAATGCATGCCAGAAGCATATCCCCTAGAGAATAAAAGAGGCAGCATTTACTCACTATTTTTCCATGTGATCAGGTCATAGATCCCACATGCATGTGTGTTGCCTTAGTGGGAATACCAACTGGTATTCGGGTGGGCACTATTACAGCAGTATAGGAGCTCAGAAGGTAGGGGCCTAAAAGTTCACACGGTATAAAGCTGTTTCATACTTTCCTGGAAGTGGGTAATCTAGAGAGAAGGGAGAAATACAATCAGTATGGGGACTGGGAAGACAGATGGCAGAAAGAAGTCAAGAGAAGACTTGGAATTGTTCAGTAAGAGTCTGACACTCACCTTGACTTCAATGTCTTCAGGTGAAAAATAGATTCAAAAGAGTTGGCTAGGAAGAGTCCCTGAATATTATAAAATGCTTGGCAGCCAGGAAGTATTTTATATCATTGGCCTGATTTCATAATGCAATTAAAATTAGAAAAGCCTAGAAAAGGTTCTCACACTTAGAGAATGCTTATCTGAGTATGAGACTAAGACTGTTTTAGATTTTGGATTGCATTGGGTTTTGGAATATTTCTGGTCACTTAAGGAGATAATTTGGGGATAGGAATCAAGTTTTAACATGAAATTCAGATACATGAATATGTATACCTATGTATTTAGCCTAAAGGCATTTTTCTACAAAAAAACAAATACAAAAACAAAAACAAAAAAACAAAAAGTATGAGTGTCTGTGTTTAGCCCATGAGCAGTACCACTATGAACTTAGCCTTGGCATTTTCCACTTGCAGTGTCAGCTCAGCTCCTACAAAGCTTTGGGATTTTGAATGAAGGCTGCTAATTCTCTGTCTATACTTGACGCTATATATTTTGTTGACTTAACAATGGGAACACGTTTCACTCTAGGTATGTATGCCCAGCAATTTTTAACAAAATGGAATTAAGATTTAATTTCTAATCTAGAAACAATGTATCTTCTAATTACAAAATGGCTGAAGATACTGGGAGTTAATTATTAAACTGTAGGTTCTGTGATTTTGAACACATCCTTTCTACTTTAAGTCATTTTGGATTATATAGTCTCAATATTGGAAGGACAGGTTCATTTTAAGCCAATTTGAACTTTGTTTATACCAGAAAAAAATCACTAAATAGCAGTTTTCTTTATTCCTCAAATTTAACCCACTATTTTTACATTTGTTATGCAATGATTGGAAACTACTCCAAATAATTGTCCTTCAGTCAAATTAATTTTATTAGGCAAAATTCATCTCAATCTGAAATATATGTAATTGTGTATCTGAAGGCCAAGGACATGATTTTATAAATTGATATCATCCTTAGTTTCTTTTCTTTTCTTTTTCTTTTTCTTTTCTTTCTTTTCTTTCTTTTCTTTCTTTCTTTTTTTTTTTTTTTTTTGGTTTTTGGTTTTTCGAGACAGAGTTTCTCTGTATAGCCCTGGCTCTCCTGGAACTCACTCTGTACACCAGGCTGGCCTCGAACTCAGAAATCCACCTGCCTCTGCCTCCCAAGTGCTGGGATTAAATATCCTTAGTTTCACTGAAGTATATCATCAACTTGATTATTTTCCCCCTCATTTCTCTTTCCTGGCCTTCTACCTCTAGCTCAATGTGAATATTCCTTTTAATTTTTTATTAGATATTTCCTTCATTTACATTTCAAATGCTATCCTGAAAGTCCCCTATACCATCCTCCCCGCCCTGCTCCCCTACCCACCCACTCCCACTTCCTAGACCTGGCATTCCCCTGTACTGGGACATATGATCTTCGCAAAGCCTCTCCTCCTATTGATGGCCAACTAGGCCATCCTCTGCTACATATGCAACTAGAGACTCAGTTCTGGGGGGTACTGGTTAGTTCATATTGTTGATCCTCCTATAGGGTTGCAAACCCATTAAGCTCCTTGGGTATTTTCTCTAGCTCCTTCTTTATGGAGCCCGGTGTTCTATCCAATAGATTACTGTGAGCATCCACTTCTGTATTTGCCAGGCACTGGCATAGCCTCACAAGAGATAGCTATATCAGGGTGCTGTCAGCAAAATCTTGCTGGCATATGCAATAGTGTCTGAGTTTGGTGGTTGTATATGGGATGGATCCCCGGGTGGGGCAGTCTCTGGATGGTCCTTCCTTCCATCTCAGCTCTAAACTTTGTCTTTGTAATTCCTTCCATGCATATTTGTTCGCCATTGTAGGAAGGAATGAAATATCCACCCTTTGGTCTTCCTTCTTCATGAGTTTAACCTGTTTTGCAAATTGTATCTTGGGTAGTCTTCTGGATTAATATCCACTTATCAGTGAGTCCATATCATGTGTGTTCTTTTGTGATTGGGTTACCTCACTCAGGATGATATCCACCAGATCCATCCATTTGCTTAAGAATTTCATAAATTCATTGTTTTTAATATCTGAGTAGTACTTCATTGTGTAAATGTACCACATTTTCTGTATCCTCTGTTGAGGAACATCTAGGTTCTTTCCAGTTTCTGGCTATTATAAATAAGGCTGTTGTCATGGAATTCTTTGGTTTTTCCATCTATGTTAATTGAGAGTTTTGCTGGGTATAGTAGCCTGGGCTGGCATTTGTGTTCTCTTAGGGTTTGTATAACATCTGTCTAGGATCTTCTGGCTTTGATAATCTCTGATGAGAAGTCTGGTGTAATTCTAATAGGTTTGTCTTTGTCTGTTACTTGACTTTTTCCCCTTACTGCTTTTAATATTCCATCTTTATTTAGTGCATTTTTTGTTCTGATTATTATGTGTCGGGAGGAATTTCTTTCCTGGTCCAGCCTATTTGGAGTTCTGTGGGCTTCTTGTATGTTCNTGGGCATCTCTTTCTTTAGGTATGGGAAGTTTTCTTCTATAATTTTGTTGAAGATATTTACTGGCCCTTTAAGTTGGGAATCTTCATTCTCATCTACTCCTATAATCCGTAGAGTTGGTCTTCTCATTGTATCCTGGATTTCCTGGAAGTTTTGAGTTAGGATCTCTTTGCATTTTGCATTTTCTTTGATTGTTGTGTCCACGATCTCTATGGAATCTTCTGCACCTGAGATTCTCTCTTCCATCTCTTGTATTCTGTAGCTATTGCTCAAATCTATGGTTCCCGATTGCTTTCCTAGTATTTCTATCTCCAGAGTTCTCTCCCTTTGGGTTTTCTTTATTGTTTCTACTTCCCTTTTTCGATCTTGAATGGTTTTGTTCAATTCCATCACCTGTTTGGTTGTGTTTTCCTGTATTTCTTTAAAGGATTTCTGCCTTTCTTCTTTAAGGGCTTCTACTTGTTTAGCAATGTTTTCCTGTAATTCTTTAAGGGATTTTTTTTCTGCTTCCTCTTCAAGGCCTTCTACCTGTTTAGCCATGTTCTCCTGTATTTCTTTAAGTGAATTATTAATGTCCTTCGTAAAATCCTCTACCAGTATCATGAGATGATTTTAAATCTGAATCTTGCTTTTCAGATGTATTGGGGTATCCAGGACTCACTGTGGTGGGTGTGCTGGGTTCTGATGATGCTGAGTGGGCTTGGTATCTGTTAGTAAGATTGCTACGTTTACCTTTTGCCATCTGGTAACCTCTGTTATAGCTGTCTCTGGCTGGAGCTTGTGCCTCCTGTGATTCTGTTAGCCTCTATCAGCACTCCTAGGAGTCTAACTCTCTCCTGATTCTCAGTGATCAGAGCACTCTCTGCAGGCAAGTGTGCAGAGGACTGGAGCTCAGCTATGCCTCCTGACTGAAGATGAAGCCCCGAAAGGGACCCTGTCCCAGAAGCTATGTCGCTTTTGCAGTCCGTGGGCTCTCCTGTGCAGACTGGTCTCTTTGGGCCCCTGGATACAAGATGGCGATCTCACCTGCTTCCGTGGACAGAGGATTCCTTCTAATTTTAGCGCATGCACCAAACACTCCACTCTGAACATAAATCTGAAAGGGAAACAATAAAGTTTTAAGAACTAAGAAAGTACCCTCTGGAATAACTTGATTTTCCCTAGAAATTCACACTCTCTGTAGCTTCAGATACAAAGTTTATTGCAATTGTTTTAAGCAGATTTGCAAGATAAAGTATTGTAAACGTACTTGGATTTTTCAAAATTACATATATGAGAAATATTAAAAGATTATTCAAATTTGTCTGAAATTCAGATTTAATCAGGCATTATGAAGCTCAGTTTGCTCAACCTTACAATCCTGTCTTTGTGTGTCAATAAAATGAACGTGGGTATTATTCACATTTTTTTTTTTTAAAACATATTTTTGAAAGTCCGGCATCTGAAACAGATAGAATTGTGGCATACTGGTGCTGTGATTCAAGCTAGATTTAGCAACAGTAGAGAAATTTAAGCCAACAAATTAATATATGAAATAAAAGGTCTTCAGTTTTCACCTAAGATTTAGGATGAACTAGCCTCTGCATGGCATTTTCTTATTGACTTCTGTGGGGTGATAGATGAGGATGCTTTGGATGGCAATAGTTAAAATACTAGAACTCAGATACGAGTGGGTGTTCCTGTATCAATTTTCTCAAAGTGAGTATTTTTCTTATCATTGTGAAGGTTGTGAGTAAGGTTTTAATCAGTCTGCAGGGTAGTACTATACACTGAGAGAGCCCTTATTTTCCATTTTCATTCATTGGAAGATCATCTTGCCATGTGCTTAGAACTGTTAACTGAATTTAACACACTAAAGGATTCTTTTGAGACATCTCTCTTCCAGCCAGTTTACTTACTTATTGGCTTTTAAAATATAGAACCATTTCTCTTTTAGGCAGCCAAATCGAGCCATTTTCATAGAGTAAATTCAATGAAGACCCCACTTCTCAACTTGTAATTCAGATGTCTGAGAGTCACTGGAGGATTTGCAAATATTTAGCACCTGCACCTCAATCTTTCATCTTGCAAATCTTATTTTTACTTAAGAGTAGCGTGTATGACCAAGAACAACAGTTTACAGTGTTCAGTTGATTAAACAAAAACATTCATGGAATTCGAGTGGTTCCATCTGAACCAGACAGTTTAGACTGATGCCTGTGGAAAGGATGTGGGATCACTGCAGAATTAATGTGAAGTATAGGATTTTGGCAGTGGGAAAGCCCTCTGAATACCATCAGTTTAGATATTTTTTTGAAAGTATCTAAATGTGTTTACACAGCTGGATATTCCGTTGAAGCTTCATCTCTTTTTTTCATGTTTCCAGCTTATTTACAAATGCGTTTCTTGCTGCTTTTTCTTCCTTTTTGTAATTCATTTTCTGAGTTTAGGTTTTAGAACCTCAGATAGCAACAAAATGCTGTGAAACCTGCTTCTGATTGTGTGTGTGTGTGTGTGTGTGTGTGTGTGTGACTGTTCATTTTCATGAGAAAATGAATGATCCAGAAGTTTAACATTGAAAAATTTAATCTAATCAAAGAAAAACAAAATTAATTCTATAAACACATATCTACCAGCTTCTTTTTTTGAAGCTCAGATTAGTGTTGACAATATCCAGATTTTAGCAATATTCTAAAACAAATCCTATGCAATGTTTATGTTATATTCTTTTATAGTTTTTCAGACAGAACTCCCTAAACTTAACTTAGAGTCTGTGAGAACGTGATGTGAATTTTAAAGATCTTTGTCCTTGTCCCAGCCTGACTGCTGGCTGTTTGATTTAGAGAAGTTACTTAACCTCTACGTGCCCCAGCTTTCTCTCTGGTGAAATGGAGAGTTATTTCTCAACTGCCTTCTTCATTTAGTATCAGGATGTCTAATGAGATAATGTGCCAGAATCGTTCCCCTGGATCATCATTTTGGGGAGAATGTAGGCTCACAGGCACAAAGGCCCACCCATGTGACCTGGATAGAGGCCCTTCTTTTCCATACCATTACAAATAGTATGAAGCATCCTGTCAAATATTTTGACCAAATAATTCACAAGGGTACACATATATCCAGAGTATAGGGGTTTTTAAAGCCCGAGGAAATCCCAGAAGGGAGAGTGGTAGAGTGTAGGAAGAGGAGAATGAGCGGAAAGCCTCAGAGGTCTATATTAAAACACATTACTTATCAACTATAGTGATGTGTGCTTTGGTCACTGAAGAATTTGACAGAGCAGTGCCTGGCACATCTCTAGAGCTCAATAAATATTTTTGGATGAATGAGTTACTGTGAGTGTGTGTCCCTTGGTACGTGAGAGTCTGGCTGATGATGACAGACTGAGTAGGTTCTGTTATCTTTAGGGCCATTACTTCTTTATACATTCAAGGACTCAAGCATGCAATAGCACTTGTATATAGTATTTGTATTTCACTGGACTTTTGTGCAAAATGGATTTCTTATTTTCCCCTTATTGTTTGTCTTTCATGTTATATTTTATACCCTATTTCAATTGGGAAGAATGCCCTGTAAAATTGCCCTGTATATTCTTCAGAATATTGACCAGTCATAAACTATATGGAACTGTACTTTAACAACAAAATCAATAGCAACTCTTGCACAAAGGAGCCAAACTGTGTTCCTTGCGGCTGGAGCTGGCTCCTCCTCCGTGTCTGAGAATATATGTGCTGGAGATGTAGCTGTGGATAGATCTAAAGAAAATGTTTCTAGTTTGGCCCATATATTCTCTGGCACAAAAGAACAAAACAACAACAACAACAACAAAAAGGGTCCGTTCTTCTATACATTTCCTCTGGAGTTGTGATTTCCAATCTATTTGGGCTCAAATCTCATCAAGACCCTTCGTTGCTTCAGTGTATTTTTAACTGGAATTCCCTTGAAAGCGATTGCTTTAAATTTTAAAAGGCCTCCTCTACTAAGGAAAACCTTAGGTGATAAATGTGTACACTGGCTTTTCCTCAGATCCATGTCTTTGGACTCACAGTCATATCATATCTTCTGGATGATAGCAATTTCAGTGAATTCACTGCTTTCTGTGGCTCCTTGAACCTTAGGATCCATTTCCTTGAGCTGTGATAAAATATAACTGCCCTTTTCTATATTAATCTGTAAGATTTGTGTACAGTGTCGTTGGTAGGCAGCAATGATGAAATTCACAAATTAGAGGTCAAAGGCTTCTTTTTCTGGCATGATGGAGGGGCAGATATTCAGAAAACCCTTTCAGTGTTGTACATCTGAAAAACACTGGACTAAATATTTACATTTATTAAAAGCATGGTTCCAATAGTAACGGAATGGAAATGATCAACGGCCAGAAATGTTCAAATCCAGATGTGTAAGCAAGTACTAGCTCTGGCACACACAGGATGGTAACCCGAATGGCTGAATTTTTAGATCACGAGATGAAATAGGTTTACATTTTCAGTAGACCAGACAAGAAACCAGTGGGCCAACTGACCAGGAGCTAGCATAAAACTTGGAAACAAAATAATAATATCCTCTCAAGGAAACATACCTTCACACACACTAGAAGGCCTGTGCTTGCTCATCTGTCTCAATCTGATTGCTGGCTTGCTACAGCAAAAATTGGTTCCTATTAAAGACGCCTAACCACAGGTTTTTATATAAACAGATTTCAACTGGAATCTGTCCCCCCCCCCCCAGAATCTGTAAAATTGGGTGGTCCTAGACTGATATTGATCATTTCAGGTACATAGGTTGGTAACAATGGGTACTGTTGTGCTAAAAACTGTGTGTCCACCATTTTGCTGGGTTCATGGAAGGGTTGGTTGGTACCAGAGGAGGCACAGTGTCAGAGATAAGAGGATCTGAAGGCATTGCTGTCTAGCAAGTGGTGTTGCTGTCTTTGGTTGTTTTAATGAGTGGCATGAGAAGATTAGCCTTAGTAAGTGAGTTGTCCTTCCCAGTCCTAGTTTTCCCCTTCTTTCAGGTCTGTCTACCACATGGGGCTATAAAGCAGTGTCTGTAAAAACACTTTGTACGAAAACAAGTAGCAATCAGTGAAGGTCCCTGTTTTACGATTTTACCTCAGTGTACCAAGTAACACTTTATGGTCTGGAAAAAAAAAAAAAAAGGCAGTTTCCCAAAATGCCTAGCATTGAGCTTTCATATGATTTTCTCATCTGAATTACTATTGGGTGAAGAGAATTTGCTGTTGAAGGAAATGTGGTGAAAGATTGTCTGTAAAGTATACATTGGGGAGAAATTTCATGAAAGCATAACTCCCCCCCCCCCTTTTTTGGAACAAAGCTCTCACAAGTACTTAAAACTGGGCATGAGTGCTGGAGGTGTTAATCAGGAAGGTGACAAGCATAATGGTGACAGTCTCGGGGGCACTTTGCTGAAGAGGTGCCAATACTGTAAAAAGCAGTTGTTTAGGGCCAATAGCTAAAAGTTGCTGAAAAGGGGTGGTGAATTGGACAGGGAGAGGCAGGTCTGAGCTTCTGACAAAAGGAAGCAGAAAGATCAAAGGGAAGATGTTAAGATCATTAAAGGAAGAGATACTAGGAAGGGTTAAACATTAAGCCAGGGGACAAAAGACGCCTCGACCTCCCCACTGCACGTAGGCTGAACACTACCTTTCATATAAAGAGAGTAAAATATGTCTCCTCTTTAAAGTGGTAGCTTTTTGTTTCCTTTTGTCCTGGGAAGTGGAGTCTGGGTCACCAATGGAGGTCACCTAGGGTGAAGAATTAAGTAGGCAGTGACTGAGAGGGTCAATAAAAGCAAGATCTGCACTGAGGCAGAAGGCAGGCTGAATGAGGACATAGGTCAGCCAGTGAGCCAACTCTCACCCCTGCTGCAGGCCGAAAGACACTAGAATTTCCAAATAGAAGTGTCCATTCTAAGGAGACTGTGGAGTGGATGTATATCTCGTGGGAAGGGGATGGTTGCGAAAACTTCTCTTTCCAGTTTGAAAGATGGCTTCTCTATAGAGATCACCCCTGCGGTTGGTAGAAAGGATGAGAGAACTTCTCCCACTCTGTCACCACACTGTACTACTTGTGCTTAGAGAATAAAACAAGTATGACTCTTAGCATCAACCCCCGAAGCAGGGCTGTGTCTTTTCATAGCCCTGTTGTTTATTCATCAGCTTTTTCCTTCTGAACTCCTTGAGCTCAGGATGTCTACAAACCTCCCTCCGTTTTCTCCAGTCGGTACATGAGCAACCATAACTTGTGGCCCTACAAGAATAACAAAATTATTCATGGTGAGCTACAATCTAAGGCAGTAAATGAAGGGATCATGTGCTTTTGCTATCAATTTCATAATACAAGAGAGAAGCATGGATGAAGAATTCATTTATAGAACTTTACACTTGGAGTTGAATCCTACTTCCGCTGTTTATGTATTATGTAATCCTGTGGCCTATCACATGACCACACAGGGACCTTATTTTCTCAGCTATTAAATAATGGCTAGTACCTTTGATACATGAGCTATTTATTCCTTTATTCCTAAACATCTTAAATTGTCCATTTGAGGGTGAGAAGTTTGTCTCCTCTTTTAGAACCTTTTAAATTCTAAGCCAGGAAAGAAGCATGAAATCATTGTAGCTTCCTCTCATCTTAGTGTGATGGGTCATCTGTTTCCCATCAACAACCATCCAATTTTGCTCTTCTGTAATTGAAATCAAGGCTAAGAATAGATTATAAGGCCCCAGGGAATCAAGCCCTCTCAATCAGAAGTTCTTATCACATTTGCAACAGCTTACTCAGCATCTGTCTTTGCCATTTGAGTGGAAGCTTGCTGAGAGCAAACTGTAAGTACATGTTACTCCTCATGTATAGTCATGCTTTGCTGCCTAACATACTGTAATTTCACACGCACACATTGATAAGGGACTTTACATGTAAAGACATGAAAACTTGAAGTTCAAAAGGAGTTAACAATCTGGGTTTAAAGTTAAATAAAATCAGCTAACATTGACAGCTTTTATTATTTACAGATCATTAGAAATAATTATCATATTCTCAGCAGGAACAGAGGTTCAGCCTGCTGTGAGAAAGTCTTCGAGTAATAAGGGAATATTTATCTCAATACTGTTAACATTCACCGATTACTGATCTCTGTGGATCTTTAGTGTCATTTAAAGTTCAGAATGTGATCTACGTCTGATTATCCCTCTGTTACCTAAAGGCCAACTTGGTAGCATCCTATTGCTCCAGGTACAATTTTATAGAAGTCCCAGCTCAATTACTTATAACCTTAGTGATTCAAAGTTAATTTACCTTTATGACCTATTTATGTCAATGGGGTGATTAATTGTCCTTTGTGACAAGACTAGGGTTGATAATGAGACTTCTATCTGACATATAAACTATCTTAGTAAAGATAGTAACTAATTTTCTATGCTCAGTTAATGTTTTCAAGTGACTGCATTGTTGGGTTTTAAGCAATTATAATCATCCAGTACTTTAGAATAGAGAATCATTATCACGACACTGTTCTGGTAGGCTCCTTCTGTCCATAGCTTCATTGAAAGCACTTTGATAAGTCCCTACTATGTTTAAGATACTACAGGAACAACAAGAACCATCCCACCCACAGTCTAAACCATCTAAACCTCAGAGCCACTACTCTGAGTCAGTACAAGTGGAGCTTGTACTTTTAGCGGAGGATACAGTGGCATGTAAGGTTGTCATGGTATGAACTACCCTACAATTTTCTGTAGAATAAAAGATAAGATGAGGGACTGGCCAGTTCTCAGAAAGATGTGTCTAAGGAGAAAGGGAGATTTTAAATAACAAGAACGGTATATAGTTTTTGTGGGGGTTTGTCAGTTTGTTTTTGTTATTACAATATACTTTCAGAATGTTAGACTCAGGGAAAGTCATGATAGTCCTTGAAACAATTTTTCATTATTTGTAAAAGGAGTTATAAGGTTCTTCATACAACCTATTGGCTATGGAATGAAATTCAATATGTAGAGTGTGTAGATTGCTATTATCTTTAGTTTTCCTTATTTGTTTTTTGTTTGTTTGTTTGTTTTATTTTGTTTTATTTTGTTTTTTGAGACATGGTTTCTCTGTGTAGCTCTGGCTATCCTGGAACTCACTTTGTAGACCAGGCTGGCTGCCTCTGCCTCCCAAGTGCTGGGATTAAAGGTGTGTGCTACCACCGCCCGGCTGACTGCTATTATCTTATATATAAATAATTTCAGGTATATTTACCTAAGTTATTAAAGTATTAATTATCCTCAATTTTTATAAATGACAACTATTTGCCACAATCATAAAGTGGTATTTTCCTGAAGAAATCATTACTATTGTACAATTAGCTCACTTCTTTTATATACCACTTCTAAAAATGGGACCTTAAAAGGGGGACAAACCAGATATTATCCACTATAATATGTATTATCCACTATAATACTTCATAAAATAATTTTGTGCAAACCATCGTAGAAGAAAATCAAAAACAGGTTATTAAAACATCTTTAGTAGAAGGGTTAAATCTACATCCAAATGTATCTGTATTTTCACAAGTTTGTGATTTTTATACAATTATAATATTGCTTTAGATAAACAGTAAAAAGAAGGAATAATATTGTTAGCAGAAGAAATTGAAAAGGCTTGATGGAGTGAGACTTAACTCAGCAGTTACTTGTTAAACAAATAAATGCAGGAAAGTGCAGGAGAGAAAAACAGAAATAGACCGTTTTAAAGACCAAGTCAAAAATATATGAGAAAATATATCAAAGACCTGGAAAGTAAATTATCACCAATACTAGTTAACCTGAGTTGTCTAAAATCGCTCTAGGGACTACAAGAAGCCTCCTTAGATAAAAATATTTGCTGCCAAACTTCTCAACATGAGTTCAATCCTTAGGACTCACACAGGGCAAGAGCGCTGATTTATGCAAGAACTAGTATGTCCTCCACATGTGCATGTTGACATGATCAGTCCCACACACACACACACACACACACACGTATCTACACTAAGTAAAATGTATTAAGATTTAATACTCAAAGGCAAATCTGGTTATATAGTAAACTCAATAGAGAATGAAAACCATTAAATTAGAGTTACCATGTTTTTCAGGTTAATGTATGTACATATAAATATATATGTATATAAAGCACATATACAATTTTACTGCTTTGAATTACATGAACCATGGGAATAGGCAGATACTCAGGTGCAAAGTTTTAAAATTAATCACAGTCATCTTGTAAAAGGATTTGAGCTAAATCTGTTCTCTATTTGTGACTCAGCAAACATTCTAGTAGCATAAAGTTTGTGTTTTATAAAATTAATTCTCTTTAAAGTCCTGCATCTTATAAAATTAATTATCTTTAAAGATCTGTGTACATAGAGGGAGATAAAATAATATCTGCCACAAATAATTTTTAAAAATATGTGTTCCAAATATTTTGTAATATATTCAGACGGACGTTGTCTTCTTTTGTGTTGTAAGTATAGAGACCTCATATGCTGTGTGCATAATTCATAAACAAATATAAAGATTTCATAGCACAAGATAAAGCAGTTATACGCCTGGTTAGATTTTGGCCTTTAAAATGAATCTTTGAACACTCTATCTTCCTCACTTCCCCAAATTTTGATCAAGTTGAAAAAAATCCACAATAACCATGAAGAGGCTCAGAAAAGTTGGTCAGCTTTTCTCCATTAAGGTTTTGGTTTTGCTTAATAGTACTAAATTAAGTCTTTATTCTAGGTAACATATTGTCAATAAGAATCATATAAAAGATGGTGCATTCAAGCCTAATTTTCAATAATTAGGATCTTTGGGTTACCTATTACTCAAAGCTGCTATCTTCAAATAGAGTTGGGTAACATGAAACAATACAAAACAGTATAAACTATGCAGTCCTCAGAGAGGTTCTTAAAATTAAGTTTTTCTCTTAAGAATGTTTGGATTAATTATTCTAAGATGTAACTTAGATAAATAAAAATGTGGGATTCTTGAGACTGGTACATTTCTTAACGGAGCGTCACCTTTCAACTAGAGACCTAAGTAGTAAGTAATTCAATGTCCTCCGGTAATTTTCTATTGTTGGAGGGCTAAACAATTTCGCCAGGAAACAGTTGGTACTAAATGCAATTTCTCTCTATGTCTTACACTGTGGTTCACCAAATTACTTTTTATGATGGCAGTGAAACAGTTTGAAAGACAATGCAAGGAGAATTTCAACCACCTTCACTTCATAGGAAAAAAGATTGCTCGCTCAGATGTATTCCTTGCTTTCTTTTGCTTTGGGGTTTGTCATACTTTGAGGACATGGAACAAGTAAAGAATAAAATCTCCTTTTTCACTTTATAAGTCATCTTAACATATGAAAAGCAATCAAAATGTTTATAAACCACGATTACCCTGTACCTAATTAACGGCGAAACCTGTGGTTGATATGGAACAAGGGTAAGATGTTACTTATCCTGCTTCTCCACTCTAGATGACAAGGAGTAAGGCTATCCGAAAACAAAGTCCCAACCTTTAAATTAAAAAGAAGAATATAAAGGTCAATGGCTTGTATTAGAGTGAATTTGTAGTTGAAAATATGTTAATGCGTGTTTATCATCATCTTTCGAGAATATTTTTAGGACCTGAGAATAACGATGACAATATGTATAATTAATAAGTAGGTATGAAATAGAACAAGTGAGTCTACAGTCGCACTCAAGATAGTTCTGAAATGAATAGATGAGCGTCTTGATTATTTTCAGGGGAAAATGTAACAAAATTCTACCATTTAGTATGAACACCTTATTTAGGAGTGTTTAGTAATTTAGCAAATGCTTTGGAGCACCAATTCAAGACTCAATATAGGAAGAGAGTGAAGGAAAAATACAGACGGAATGTGGGATTTCTGATTTTGGAATAAAGTTTGCAAGCTGGGTATAACAAAATTAAGTACTTAGGATGTTAAGGGGAGATTAAAAACCATTGGAAAAGAAAGCAAGACTGAGAACCTGGTCACTCAAGGTACTATAGACATCTAATGGGAATTTTTTTGTCAAGTTCTGTTGTGACAGGAAATTGCTTTCTTTACTTCCTAAGAAAATTTTCTGCAAAGGAGTTACTATTAGTTTAGTATGTTGTAAAATCAGGATCTGGGCTTGTGATCAAAGTTGTAAATTTGGTTACAATTTGGATATTGGTTAGAAGTGATAATATGCCCATTAAGGTCATCTGTTGATGTAAATCTCCACCCAGATATGCCCCAGCAATGAAAACACAACTCAGTTAATATGAATACATGCTGTGCGCCTAGGTCGGGCAGATCTATTGCTACACTACTATCTTCCACTTAGAATTTGTGGTTTCTCCAGGCCATGTGCTTCTGCTCTGCTTTTCTTCTTCTCCCTCTTCCTCTGTGTCCTCTCCCTCTTCCATTTCCTCCTTCTCTCCCTCTAACTTCTGCTCCACCTTCCCTTTCATCTGCCCAATCATCAGTTTTCCTTTGTTTTACAAATTAAGGTGGGAAACAGGTTTACAGGAAGTCACCCGAGTTCACAATCACTCACAGGAGAACTGAATTAACATCAAATGTAATTAGCCCCAGGGCTAACCACAACAGTCCTCTACCTCTGGATTGCAGACAAACCTCTTTTTTTCCCTATTTCTTGCACAGGATTTTCAGTGGCTATTCATAATCCACAGCAGAGATTTTTCAAGTCATTTGAAAAAGAGGAGATGCTACATCAATCATCTGTGCCTTTTTTCCCAAGCACAAGTGGTAAGTAACCATGTATTTGGAATAGGCTGCGATGTGTCTCTTATGTTTTCTCTCCAAGTCTTTGTCCATTTATGAATGACTGGTCTGTAGAGTAAACCTAAAGCATGGTATGGAAAACTATAAAAGCATGGTGAAGCTTTTTCTTTACAAGTTTCACAAGTTATTCTTGCTCCACCTTTATGCTACAAAAACAGTAAACAAATTTCCTGTTTTGTGCCCAGCCCAGGCCTGTTTGGAACAGTCATTCTTCTCTCCTCTATTTCCTACTTGAACAATGTCATAAACTTGATAGTAAAACAATTTCTATTCCCTGTTTTGCTCACCTTGTGAGCAGAACTTGAAATAAGGAAGAAATTTGCAGTAGTTACTTAAGGTAGGGAGGGCTGATATCTCCCACTGTGAGGGGGATATAGTTCATTGTGTCAGGAAAATTATGATTAAATCACGATGAAAGGAGTTTGTAGCCTCACAAGCCAGTTATCAGAAAGGAATCCAGAAGTAGGAGTTGACCACAAGCCTCAAGATCCACCTATCATGAGACCCTTCTTCAGTGGGGTTCCAACTCCTAGAAGAGCCCAAATTTTCATCGAAAGCATCACCAATGAAGCACAAATGTTCTCACACATGAGCAACTCACATATGAAGTAACTTCACACTTAGCAGTACATAGCATTCTCCTATTGGTCCTATAGACCCATTGTGCTATGAAAACAGGGCCACTAGAAAAAGAAGAGTATTCAGTGCCATGAGTCTATTTCCTTGATTATCACGTTATGCCTATAGATTAGTATAACAATTCAAGTAATCTTCAGTTCATGGCCTATAGGCTCCACTACCTAAATCATAAAATACTGTATATTGAGAATCTACTGCCAAAATATATGGCATGTAGCTTGAGTGATTCCATGATGATAAAGCACTTTCCTTGCATGTATGATGACTAGATTTCATCATTGGAACTGATGTGAAGATGCTAGGGTTGTTAGCACTTGATTGCCATCTCTTTTTGGTGAAGTGGAGTGAGGGACATCTTTGGAATCCTGGCCAGCCTAATTGATGAACTGGAGACCAATGACAGACTGTATCTCCAAGGATATAGTGTTCTTTATGAAAGCACTCAGTGTTAGCTTCTGTCTTCCACACATACCTGCACATTACCTACGAACACTATCACACATATACAGTTGTATATATTAAAAACAGTATGACCATGGTATGTCCCTCTGTTCTCCAAGTGACTTTGATTTCTTTTAAAAATATTTTCCTTTAAACTTTTCTTTATTGAAGTATTTTAAAATTAAAGTATAATTATATTACATCTCACTTCCCCTTCCTCCCTCCACCCTATTCCCTACAAAAACCCACTCCCCAAATGATTGGCTTTTTAGGAGAACATTTTAGTTGGCCATTAGACTTTGGTGATTATTCATTCTAAGGTATATTATATCTCCCAAGAAATGGCAAAGGTTGCACTATATCGTAGCTGTGATAGCAGAAGGAAGGGCAAGGCTATCTCCACCCTACAGCAATAATAATAGTAACATGTAGAAGAGGACTTTTAAAAGTAGACCCAGGATTTCTGTTTTTTTCCCTCTAATAATTGACAGTGACTAAGACTTAATAAACATTACTAGGTATCTGCTGAACTCAACTGAGGAAAGGGCAATAGGAAAAAAATCAACAGATGTCTACTGTAGTATACAAGTTTTTTAATTGAAATATTATGAAATAAAACCTTATTGTGAACAAGTATTTGGTGAAGTAGGGCAGGTAATTTGAAGGCATAAACATTTGACTGTAGTGTTGTGTTTCATACCCTACAGACTTACAGTGCTGGATTGTAAAATTCAAGCCTGCATATCTGTTCTACTTATGGGATGTATAGCACATAATGAATTCATCTAAATACTTTTTGGGCATGGTATATAGTCAGTAAAATTCATATAATGCTACTGTTCAAGCCAACAGATAAAAATGATTCAGTCTTATACATATGTAATAGATCTACTTAAACAATAATACTTTGCAATATAGCCCAGGATTAAATAATAGTTACATGAGAATTTACTTGTAAGTTTGTAAGTTTATCGTCTTCATAATAGCTATGGCATCTTAAAAACAGTAAATTAGCAAGTGTATTTATAATGCTACTCCTAGGCAATTTGTCCCAAATTCCTGAAGAAACACTCAACTTATCTTCTTGAGACTTTCTAAAACTAATATGTTCTAAAGACAGTATCCCTCTTGTGACATATTCATTATTTGGAGGGAAGATTATGAGATATAAAATTGAACACATGGCATTTAGTACTTGCCCAGCTTATAGCTACTTGTGTAATCTTTGGCAAGTCTCATCCAACATGAAAGAACTGAACTCCATGTCTCTACTCTTCCTTCCAGTATAAATGAATTGAGTATGTGGTTTTCTCCATCTTCTTGTGGCATGCGTTATTGCTAAATGGCTAATGTCCAGAGAAGGTCAAGGATTTCCTAGACTCAACAAATATTATTTTAAGGTATTACAATTACCAGATAGAACAATAAGCTTCTATTAAATAAACATATCATTAAATGGAGACCAGTTCATTGAACAGAGACAACATTTTCTGAGCATTCTCAGATGTTAGTAAGTTGTAGAAAAACAAACTGGTCAAGCAGATATTTTATATATGTCTATGACTTCATTTGTTTGCCTTGTGTACTACTACTTTCATAAATTTCAGAGCCCTAGAAATCAATTCATAAATTAACAGATAAAGAATTCACAAGGCTGTCTCTGACACAATGAGTAGGGAATATGTAATTGACAAGAAAAAAGGTAAAATATTCTTATAATATATGCAGAAATGACTTATCATTCCATCTCAGAATTTTTAGTTTAAAATAAATTTTTGCCATTTTAATGTGTTTGTTAAACCATCAAACTGTTTGAAATATTTTATCTGCTCATGAATATAAAGTACAACCTCCATGTATTGCTATCAAGGAACTGAATCTTTTCCCTAAAACCTATTATTAACTTTATTCACGAAGCCCAAGGGCATTTAAGAACAAAAGAGAAATAATCTTGAACTTCAGTCAAATTATACAAAGAAGTTACACTTGAGGATGTGTATCTTCATTGTGTTTGTTTATTATTGTTCCTTTCTAAAACAGTGAGTTGTGCCTTTCATTATAAAGGAATGCACACTATTGTGGCTTAATATATAATGTTAATTAGTTATCCATATATGTGTATATACTTACACCAAATGTTATTTGATGTGCAAAGTCAGAACTGGTTGTAAATTTTACATGAAAACATTAAGACCACCCAACTTGAACTAGTAATTACTTCTGCAAGTAGCTGTATGCTTTTGTTTAGGAAAAGTACACTTGAGAATATATATTTTGAGACCTTTAAAAATTATAAAATGACAGTTCCTTTTTTGTTGTTTCTAAGTTTTCTGGTAAAAATAGTTTTTATGTAATATTTTCAGATTATAATTTCCTTTCAATTCCTCCCTGGTCCTTCCACTTAGAAACCCACCCAAATCTACAATATTCATTTCCCTATCTCATTAGAATACAATCAAGTATTGATAATATAATTTAAAGTAAAGACTAATCAACCAGAATTGGACAAACCAAACAAACACAAGGAAGAGTCAAAGAAAAAAAAGCTCAGAAACACAAAGAGACACAGGGACACATGCATTCACATACCAAAGAATCCAATAAAACACAGAAATATAAATATTTATACACAACGGACTTATAAATTTAAAGAAAAAGAAAATGCAATGACAAAGCAGTATGAAACAAAAACCTACAAAAATGTCATTGAGCTGATCTTGTATTGTTCCTACACTGCTGGGCATGGGATCTGGCATTGGAGTGGTTTGTACACCCAGTGATTCTTCCTTGGAGGAAACTAATTCTTTACTTGTGAGTAGTCATCAATTAGATAGGACTTATATCCTCATCCCTTCTTAGGGCTGGGACCCAACCTGAACCAAAACTCTGCTGTCACAGTCCCTGTGAGATCAAAAGTGTTATCAGTGTTCCTCTGTTTACAAATGTGTCCATTCCTTGGTGTCTTCCATCTCCTCTGGCTCTTATGCCCTTTCACTTTTTCTGAAGTGTTCCCCCAGCCCTGAGAGGACAGATTTGATGAAGACATCCCATTTAGGGCTGAGTGTTCCAAGATGTCTAACTCTCTGAGCATTGTATGCATGTGGGGCTCTGTATTTGCTCCTATATGCTGTAGGAGTAAGCTTATCTGATGATGGCTGAACAAGACACAGATCTCTGAGTAGAACAGAACACCATCAGGAGTCATTTTTATGTCTATTTTATGTTCATTTAGCAGAACAGTATCATTTGTTTTCCCCCTAGATCCATGACCTATCTAGTCTCAGATTTTGGACAACCAAGCTGTGTCAGGAATGATATCTCTCTCATGCAGTGAGCCTTAAAACTAGTCAGACATTGGTCGTTTCATCCCACATGTTTTGAGCCACTTTGTCCTAGACTTTCTTATAGGACATTCACCATTGTAAATCAAAAGCTTTGCAGCTAGATTAGTGTTCACTGTTTTCCATTGATATTTGCAGAGCACCTTCTAGTGCCCTGAATACTGGTCAGTAGGGTGAAGGCTCTAGGTTGGCATCAGCTTGACTTCTCCAACTTAAATGAGTTTGTGTTGGTGTTGTCTTCAGCAATGGGATTGGTGGAAGGCATACCACAATGACAAAATAACGGGAATCTACAAAGACTGCATCGATGGTCTCAAAAGTGATAATTATATAATGCACCCTCCTTATGAAAGCAATCGAAACTACCAGTATAAAATTTTGAAATTGATTCCAAAAGAAACATTTCATAAAATGAAAGGACTAACCTGTACCTTAGAAAAATGTTCAATCTGATACATTATACACCATCCAGATTTCTATTTAATCAAGGGTGAAATATTCAGCAACTTCAGTTAATCTTTTTAAAGATGCCGACATATTAATGTCTCCAGTTTTCCCAGTTATTTTTCTAGTTTCTTCACCTCACGGAGATTATAGATGTTGACATTTCAAGAGCTAGTTTGCAGTTACATAAACACAAACCTTTCCATCAGAGCTTCAAAGACTTCAGAGACTAAGAAAAGAAGGTAGTGAGCTGGGTTGATACATCTTCTCCAGAGGTCTCAGATATCTCACTGTCACTTTCTAGGCTTCTTACACTAACCAATCCCTACTCATCTGTAGATGGAAAAACCAACCCCTGGCCCATAAGACTGCTCCTTTGTGGGTCAGCCTCTGACTCCCTTATTTTTTCTATGGTACCTGAAAGAGAGGACAACTTGATCTGTTTCTGGGGCCTGAAGCTCTCAACTTCAAACCCTAACATCGTCTTAGAGGTCTTTTTACCAGAAAGGATGGTGTGAATCAAAGGTTCTGTCTTGATAGATAAGAACTAGTGCAGTTCACAGTGATCAGTATCAGTATCACAGAGAACACCTTAAAGACACTGAAGAAGGTCAAGAGCCAGGACTTCTTTGTTCACAAGTGATGAAGGCGTGCCCTTGTATTTTCCATTGTTAATGGAAAAGAGTTAAGTGGCAAAGAGTTAAGTGTCATTTCTATGGACCATCACCACTAAACATATGTAAATGCCTGTCCTTCCTTACCTACCCAAAAGTTGATTTTCTAAGTTTGTCACATTAAGAAGTAAGCTTTGGCTGGGCGGTGGTGGCACACGCCTTTAATCCCAGCACTCGGGAGGCAGAGGCAGGCGGATTTCTGGGTTCGAGGCCAGCATGGTCTACAGAGTGAGTTCCAGGACAGCCAGGGCTAAACAGAGAAACCCTGTCTCAAAAAACCAAAAACCAAAAAACAAACAAACAAAAAAAGAAGTAAGCTTTGATAGTGAAGGTTAAACATTCCTAAATGCCAAGAGGCAACAAAGAGATGGAACAGCTGCGGTCTTGCTGCTGATTCGTTCGTCCTGGAGTGTGGCTTTTTGTATCAAAAAGAGCTGATGGCCTGAGCTGCGGCAGGAAGTATGTTGCAGAGCTTCCACACAGACAGGGACAGAGGCACAGATGCTGGAGACAGACCCAAAGGAGGCAGAAGAGAGACAAGAAGACAGAGCTAGAAGCAGGCAGCAAGAAGCGTTGGTGAAGTCAGAAGTGCACACAGCTAGCCGAGATACTGCTCGAGCAAAATATCAATAGCTTTTGACTATATAGATGACTCCATGTCTTAACTATTAAGCCTCAAGTTGGATACGCAAAAGCCCTACAATACATCTTGGTTGTTATTAACGTTCACTCACAGTATGCACATGCCTGTCATACAACTTTTTCACCCTTTAGCCGATTAAGTATCTAACTCTAACATGTGGCGATACTTGCATCTCTTCTGTCTTCTTTAGATAGCCAAAGCACTACCATTGTTATGTTGCCCTGTGCTGATAATGCCCATAGAATAAGCCCTTCCATTTAACACTTTCTATTTTTTGATACCATATCTACACATTTGAATTCATGTTTGTATCTTCCTCACTATGAAAAACAGAATTTCTGACCGAGTTTCTTTCTAATAAAAACAGTTACTTGCCTGTGCTTTTAATCCATTTTATACCTGAAATTCCAAAAATTCTTTTAAATCTTCTTCTCTCTCCTCTCTTCTTCATATATTTCCATCTTCCTTTCTCAAGAGGCTTCTTCATACCATCGTGAAAGGCAACCAAAGATATTTCATTGTTACTTTAACAGTCAGAGATAACTCACAGAGAGAGTCAAACTCTCCCAACAGCCACTCTTTCATTTCATTTCAGCCACTCTTCTGAAGAAATGATGATTTCTGAGACTGAGAAGTTATTTCAGTGGTTAAAGTGCTCGCTATGCTGGCCTCAGGACCAGAGGTCAGATCCCTATAGCCATGGTGTTCACACACAATTCTGGAGTTGGTAAGTTGGGGAGAAGGAATTCACAGAGTAAGCTGCCACTTCTAAGAGCTCAAGGCTCAAGTGAAACATTATCAATCAATAATATTTCAATAATATGCAAATGCATTCACACACATCTCCAAATGTGGGCAAACCACACACATCCCATACACCTGAAGAGAAAACAGCTTCTATGAGTGTATCACCATTTCCCCAATTTGCCCCCTCAGTTTGATCTGATTTGAATTGAATCCACCCCTCCATCACTTAACCACACTGACTTTCCTAAGCTCATGAAACTGCAGCAACAGTAATGCAACTGTACAAGGAGCAACAGTGATGTCATATCAGAAGTAGCAGGAGTTCCAAATGACCAGCAAAGTTGGGTAATTAGGAAATGAACATGTAGAATGATAGCTTCACTGTTACTAGAGCCTGGATGTGGCTCAGAATGGCTACACTTATCCTTTTCTTCTAGATGCAGGTCAGAGTCCAACTTTCCCCTGGTACCTGGGATTTCTAAATCTTTCTCTAATGCACTGCTTTCTGCCATGCATCTGTGTGTTTGCCATATGGTGGTCCTACATGCCAGCTTAACTAAGATGGCATAACTTTCTCCCTTTTCTTTCCTTCTCTTGTTGGCAGTTGTCAAGATTGACAGCTTGCAGCTCTGGAGTTTTTCTTTTAAACTCTAAACTAAAAAGAAATCTGAGCTTGCTTATGGGTCCATTCGTAAATTCTTTTATTAATGAGTCTGATTTCCTTACTAAACTGACGCCCTGCATCCACAGCCCCAGTCTTTCCAGTGGCATCAGATTTGTCTCATGGTGGATGCTGGTGGCAGTATGGCTAGGAATAATTTTCGGAGCAAATCAAATAGCATAGATACATGTTGTTAATAGTTTAATGTAGAAATATCTTTATTGTGAAACATTCAAAATATGAATTAAGATATGGAAAACCAAATCAAAATTTTCTTGTTTTCTTTTTTATTATTAGATATTTTCTTTATCTACATTTCAAATGTTATCCCCTTTCCTGGTTTCCCCTCTGAAAACCCCTTATCCCCTCTCCCTCGCCCTGCTCACCCACCCACCCACTCCAGCTTTCTAGTCCTGGCATTTCCCTACACTGGGGCATTGAGCCTTCACAGGACCAATGGCCTCTCCTCCCATTGATTACTGATAAGGCCATCCTCTGCTACATATGTGCCTGGAGCCATGGGTCCCTCCATGTGTACTCTATTATTTTTCAAATACAGTGATTTTTGTTTTAATTTAATTTTTTGCTTATTCACTTTACATCCCACTCACTGCCTGCCCCCATCACCTCCTCCCACAATCCTTCCACCATCCTTCCTCCCCTTCTTCTCTGAGTGGGTGCCTCCCCCCCCCATATTCCCCTATCCTGGTACTTCAAGTCTCTGCAAGGCTAAGTGCTCCCTCTTCCACTGAGGTCAGACAAGGGATCCCAGAACATACCAACATACAGCCAACAGTTTTTAGGATACCTGCCTCCTCACTCCAGTTGTTCGGATCTACATAAAGATCAAGCTGTATGTATGTGTGTGTGTGTGTGTGTGTGTGTGTGTGTGTGTGTGTTTGTGTACATGGGTGTGTGTGGGTGTGGGTTTGGGTGTGTCCAGGGAAGCATAGACCTAGGTTCGGCCCATCTATGCTCTTTGTTGTTGCTGGTTCAGACTCTGACATGCTAAAGGGTTCAGGGGAGTTGACTCTGTTGATCATCCTATGGAGTTCCTATTCCCTTTGGGGCCTGCAATCCTTCATCCTATTCTTCCATAAGAGTCCCCAAGCTCCATCTACTGTTTGACTGTGGTGTCTCCATCTGTCTGAGTCAGTTGCTTAGGTGGAGCCTATCAGAGGACAACATGCTCCTGTCTATAAGCATAACAGACTATCATTAACAGTGTCAGGGATTGGTGCTTAGGAATGGGATGGGTCTTAAGTTGGGCTGGTTATTGGTTGGCTATTCCCTCAGTCTCTGCTCCACCCTCCATGGCTGCATTTCTTGTAGACAGAATAAAATTTGGGTTGAAAGTTATGTGAGTGGAAATATAATGTTTTAACAAGTTATTTTATTAGGTTTCCAATCTGCTTTCAATATATTTTCCTACTTATATAAAGTGAACCAACATAGAAAAATACAATACAACCAAACTCTTGAGCTTTGTCAGACTAGGAACAAACTATTGAAAAATTATGGATTCTTGTCATAATTAGATTACAACAGACTATTGTTAATTGCTTTTCTAGAAATTCTTACCTACTTAGAGAAGTTCTGTCTTGCCAAACTGCCCATTGAGGCGTAGTACAATTTCTACTGATATTGAATATTTTGTATCAAGCTACCAAATTGATGTTTACATAAAAGAAATAAAAGCTGGCCAGTGGTGCCACATGCCTTTAATCCCAGCACTTGGGAAGCAGAGACAGGCAGATTTCTGAGTTCGAGACCAGCCTGCTCTACAGAGTAAGTTCCAGGACAGATAGGGCTACACAGAGAAACCCTGTCTCGAACCCCCCCCCCCCAAAAAAAAAAAAGTTAGCAACATGAAAATGCCATGCTTTCCCCAGTCAGCCTCATTTCTGACTAGGAGGAACTGAATTTCATTGAAGACAGTGAGAAAGTATTACCTTTAAGTTGGGTAAAATTAGCACTGCCCACTGCCCATTTTATTTGAGACAGGGGTTTGCTCTGTAGCCCAGGCTGTCTTTGACCTCCCAGTCATCCTGCTTAGCTCTTGAGTATTAGGGGTTAGCTGTGTGTGCCCAAGACTTGTCCAGGCCTGCTTCATAGAGTAGCTGTGCTTCTGTCTAACGTGCGCTGTATCCAGTGCAGTAGTTGTTTGTGCTTATACTCCTCAGGTCTGTATTCTCTGACCTTTGAGGTTCTAAAACAGTGAGGAGTACTGTAAAGTTCATGCTTTAGACAAAAATACTGAGGATCAAAGTTTTATATCCTTAGAACCAAAGTTAAAACTTCTTTTAACTTCTTTTAACTTTAAAGAAAGAAAGAAAGAAAGAAAGAAAGAAAGAAAGAAAGAAAGAAAGAAAGAAAAAAGGAAGTAAAGAAGTATTAGCTTTTGGACAACAAACACTCATTTATTTTAAGTGTTTATGAATGCAGTGTGCTTGCATGCTATAAAGCATATATGGGAGTAAAAATATTAAAAATATGTTTTAATTTATTATTTGTATACTTTATTTGCTTAAATAATTGACCTAATGCTTCTCTTATACATAATTAATTATAGTTGTGAAGTAAATGGTATCTCCATGTTCATAAAATCCATTTTATTTATTAATAGATTTTGAGAATGTGTATGACAAAGGCAAAAACTTATGCAAACAGACATCTATTTTCAATATGAAACATGAAGAGATTTAATATAAATTCATGAAAAAATCTATTGTTGGTGAAACAAAAATTGTATTTTATACTCTCTGATAATCTTTCCAGAAAACAACAAAACAAAAATGAATCAAAAGAGATAAGAAAAGATAAAGCAATTTATTCAGTGATTTATTGTAGCTAGTTCAAATAGTATAATAAAATATGGATGTAGAGTACGGATGATACTATTGTATCATTTGACTTGAATGCAAACAGAGGAGATACTGTGAGTTAACAAGGTTTTATTCTCCCATATACATATAGTATGTAATATATGTAAGATGTCATATATTGGAACAATAAACCAGGGATGTAAGTGTGAGTGACTTGCATGTGAAACCCAGTTGAAACCTATGGGATGAAAAAATATGGTGGAGCTAGAAGAAAGGCTATGATTTGGGTCAATATACCATTCTTTAACCAGATTAGACAGCAGACTGACTTTTACTAGTAATCAACATGAGAAAAGCCAGAATTCTAGGAATTATAAATTATTGCTGCTGCTTTACAATTCAACACAATTTTCTGATTTTCTCTTTGTTTCAGAATGGGTCATGGAAGGTGTTGTATATAATTTTTAAAAAGCATGCTTCACCTTCTCAGGACAATGCTTTCACCAGCCCCTGCTCTACCCAGTTATCTCCTTATCCCGGATAGCTTTGCCAAACCACAGCCCTGACATTGCTCTCTTGACAGCCGACTGCCCCTGACCAGCTCTGCCAGTGTACACCCTGATCTGGCTCAGCTCCGCCAAACTGCCAGCTTTCGCTTTTCCTGAGAATGCCACCCATTCCTCCATGCTCGTTCCTCTGGCTGTACATTTTCTCTTCCAACCTGCTTTAATGCTGCAAATGGAAAACACCAGCCACTTTTATATGTTAAAACTGATCAGATAACTCAAAGCAGAGAATATTCTGCTCCATTTTCCTTGGCCTCCAAAGCCTGCAAAGACCACAAACTATTGGTGCCTCAAAAAACCTACATGTCTGGACATTTTCATCTGCCTGCTGCATGGTCCGACCCTAATCCTCACCCACCTCTTCCTGCACTGCCTGGAAATTCCGCCTCCATTTCTTTGCCTAGCAATTAGCTGCTGCTATCTTTATTAGCCAATCAAAAATTAGGGAAATAATTAGGGAAACAATCAGAGAAACTCTCCCGACAGGAAGGAGTGAGAGTTATTGCCAAATTTCAATAAAGGCTACTATGTAAGTGTAACTTTCATTTGTCAGATGTAATTGTTGTCTCAGAGGATAGCTGCTATATAAACTGACCCTTTCTAAACTCGAGCTGGCTGGTTCAACTCAGCTCTTCTGAGGAAACTACTCTCCAAGTTGACTGATTCAAACTGGCTTCTCTCAGCTTCTGACTGAATTGTTCTGCTTTACCTCAAACTAACTCTGGCCATTTATTCTACCGTTCTTTCTCTTTATTTTCTGCTTTCAGCTGCCTCCTGCACTGCACTGCATTCAACTCAATTTCCCTCAATTGAACTCTCATTCTCTCCCTGTACTGCTCTTAAGTATCCCCTCTTTCCTGTGCTGGTCTCCTAGAGATGGGTGTATATTATCTCTGACGCATTCTGTGAAACCTTTCTGATTTGTCACGTTGTTTGTCCTTCAATTAGACGTCATTGTTTGGGATTAAAGGTATGTACTAAGGGTGTGTTTATGTTCCAACCAGAGGAATTAAATGTTTGTCATTCCCGACAGATCAAACAGACCTAGCAAGTTTTTGGATGTTGTTCTTGCCAGAGCAGGTATGTTTCTGGATTAAAATTTCTCTACAGTACTGAGCCTAAGTGATTCTAAATTAAATATGTAAACAAATAAAATACAAATCAAAAGGAAGACAAGAAGTAAAAGAAACAGTAGAATTGTAAACTTCTCATCAGAGATATAGCTTTTAACTTATTATTTCTTGTACCATTTACCATTTATTCAAAGATATTAGTTGACCTCAGAGAACAACAAATATATTTTAAGATAAAATATTTATTTTGTCCAGTTTTGCTTCCACAGTTTAATAAGTCATATACAATGGAATGGATCCTCCATATGACACAAAACTCACATGTTAAAGACTATAATTTTTAACATTATTCTAATCTATTGGGTTACCATGCTTTGATATAATTATAGATACATTACATAATATTTATCTTTGAGAAAATAAAAGTTTAATTTTCAGTGTCAAATGTTTATTTATCTAATTCAGCAAAGGGGACATGCTAGAGAGGGATAAGCCATTGCTTAGTGAATATAAGTTTCAAGTGATTCCTTACTGCGAATGATACTGAAATAGTCAACAGAAGGTTTAATTTTATATGTATATAATAATTATTATATATATAATTACCTTGTCCCATATACTGTTTAGGTCTACTGATAAGGTTCAGATTTGATGATGAGACACTCAAGAGATTGTATAGCAAATAAAATAAGCACAAATAGGCTTTATTAGACATAAAAACACAAAATTTCTCATTTCAAATTTTACAATCACTTCTAATTTTAATAATTACAATTTATTTATGTTTATTTTTAATTTTTTAAAGCTCTTTGTAATCAAGTTAACTGATCCTCTATTTATTGTTCTATCTAAATAAGTATAAAGGAGAAAACATTAGGATTATTTATCAGTACTGCTTTTACCAGTTTTCTATTATAGTATTCAGCTATGGTATCTCTCATTTCAGTCTTTTAAAGATTCATAAGAAGCAGTACATCGTAGACTACAATTTTTAGTCTCCCATCTCCGTGTCTTCTCAGTATTCTTCAGTACTATGTACTAATAGAAAATGAAATGGCAAAGAGAAGGAAAAATCATTTTTCTCTCTAAGTTTTGTTTCCCAGGCAAATAGCATCTTTCAGGTGACTGGGTCTTCCTGAAATGAAGGCTCTTGAAGATGCCATGGTAGCAGTCATAGTAGTGAAGGCACATCTAAGATGTCCTGTTGGGAGAAGCAATTCTATTCCAGTGACAGCAGTAGAGCTACTGATCAAAGCACTAGCAGATCAAAAGAGTGTGCTATGAAGTAAAGGTATGGGTCCGTCCAGGAAAGAAGAACCTAAGTTCTTCTAAGAAAAAAATACTTATGAAATAGGTACATAGGAACATATTGACAAAACCCTGACACCAGCGTCACAGAAATACAAAAATAACATACAAATAGTATTTTAGAATAAAAAAAAATTATTGAGAAATTTCTTTTTCTCTTTTAAATTGGAGTCGTTTCAATGTTGGAGTTAGAAAACACTCCGGTACAAACAAAAGTAATATTTATTTTGTTTCTGTGTATTGGGCTACTCTCAAGCACAGACTTACATGAGTGTGTTTGAGCACATGGCTATACTGTTGTTCATGTGTGAAGGACTGTGAGTGTTGATTCCTCACCATCCTATGTTTTGAGGCAAGTCTCTCACTTTAACGCAGATGGCCTAATCTAGCTAGCCATCATATATGGTGACCTGCTGTCACTCCTCTTTCTCATAACCAGAGAAGCATTGACACTCTTGTCTGGCATTTAGGTGACTGGTTGCTGGGGATTCAAAGGTCCTCATGCTTTCACAGCAACTGCCTTATCATCCTTCAAAGCTCAGAGAAATAATGTTTATTTTTTAATACTATGAGAATGATTAATTAATATGTAGTTACATGACATGATCCTATTAAGAAAGCATTTTTTTGATAATGTTATTTGAGTTCCAAATAAGGGATCAAGTAAAATGCAGAGTTTAAATTATTCTTACCTTCCCCTTTTCTCATACTGTGTGTATAGGCAAGCATGGCAGCCAGTCCGACTCAGCCCTTTTTCCACTTCTATGTGGGTTACAGGGATTGACTCGATTTTGCCAGTTTGTGGAGCTTTTTCCCACTGAGCCATCTCACTGGCCCCTTTGAAACACTAAAAAATATTTTTATTTATGTATATTGTATGAGGCTGTACAAGTTTATGTGCAGTTGTTCACTATGGTCAGAAGGCATCAGATCCTCTCCCCACCCCGGAACTTGAATTATAATCACCCCTGTGTAGGTAGTGGGAACCAAACACAGGTCTTCAAGACCACATTAAGAGCTCTTAACCACTAGGCCATCTGTTCATTACCATGTGTGCGTATGTGTGTGTAAACACATGGTGAATTATCCTAATTCTGAAAATCAAAATCTTTCAATCAACTGAAGAAACAGAATCCAGGAGAAACCAGGTCGTGGTGGTACATGCCTTTAATCCTAGCACTTGGGGAGGTAGAGGCAGGCAACTCTCTGTGAGTTTGAGGGCAACCTTGGCTACAGAGTGAGTTCCAGGACAGCCAAGGGTATAAAGCGAATTTATGTCTTGAGAGATAAAAAGAGTCCAGGAAAAGACAGGCCATAGAAATTGAGCTAGTGAAGTTAATTCAATCTAAGTAATCGTTATATAACCGAATGGCTACTGGGATGAAGCATTTGGTACAAGGATGGAATTAAATAATCCACAGATACATGGATTACATGCTCTAATGTATTTAATAAAAATTAGTATTTGTAGGGAGAGAGAGCAGTTATAGAAATATTGAGATTTTCTTCATGTAGTGAGTGGGTCATTTGCTACTTAATGGATCTGAGTGTATGTTTTAAAAAAATCAATGAATTTCAAAGTTATTTTACAATATTTCACATGTGGAAAAATCAGTTTTAAATAAAGTAGTAGCTCCTATATACACAATTACCTAAATTAAAGTAATGTAAAATTTCAATGTAATATATTATTTAATTCTTTGAGATGTTCATACATTGCAAAAATGTAATTTGATCACATTTACACTCTCTCCCAATTCCCACTCCTAACTCTTTAAGATCTACTCCCATCCTCTATTTCCTCTACCAAATTCATATCCTCTTGTTTTGTTTTTGTTTTTACTTAAAAAAAATTAAATGACTGAGTTAAGTTGGTGTAGCCCACTATATGTTGAACATATATAATGGAGTATACTTGACCCATTAGGGAACATATCCTTAAAGAAAGCCCACTCTCTCTTTTCCCTGGCAGTCACCAACAGTCAATGTCCCCACAGCTAGTAGAGGGAGCTTGTCAACTCTTCTGTTCATGCTGGGATGCTGAGAATGAATGTCTCACTCCAGTCACATGCAGAATATACCATTTCACCCTGCTCCACTTTGACGTCTGTGTCTTACATTCTTTCTACTCCTAAAACTTCCCTACAAGATACTTTATCCTAAAAAAAAAAAAAATCCAAATAATGCCCAAGAAGGGAAACATGTCAAAAGAGAATGAAACAATACTCATTTGCAAAGAGAGGCTGACATTTTTACTTTATATTTTTATATAGAAAATAATATGGTTAAGTCAAAGAATTTGATAAGAAATATAAGGTGATAGCATGCGGAGAGCCCCTAAGAGGCCTGATCAATGCCTGTGAGAGAGATTTGTATGTGTCCTAGTGTTTCTGACTGGGTACATTCTTCCCATTTGTTCATTTGTGTTATATGATGTTCTATTAATGAATGAGATAAATATATCTGTGTGGTAAAAACTAATCAGAATTTGAAAATATTTAACTATTTAAGGGAGACCTGTACATGAAAGGCTAGGGAGTGTTTCCATTAAAATACATAGTACTGAACAGCTTAATATAAAATTCTACACATTTGAACTATTCTTTTCAGGGTGAATCATATCCATCAGAAGTGTGGAGTTCACATGTACAGAAGGTTTACATTTCCAGTACACATATGCACATGAATGCACACAGGAGAACAATTCATCTGTTATTCATCTGCTTTGACATCTCCCAGGATGAACATTAGGATTTAGGGAATATTTGTTCATGATTCAATATACATTGTAAATAAAGGATAAATGAAACAGTACAATCAAATAAATAGTTTTATCAAACTTCATAAGGTACCTGAAAAGATAACACCAAAACTTTAATGTTTTCAAATTAATAATAATATTAATATTAATAATAAATATAAAAATAGCATTGTGCAAAGGAAGTGTTTCAGTTTGCCTTGTCAATTGTATGTTGAATTGTATCCATTGAAGAACAATGACTTCTTTAGGTATAGTGAGCGACTATAGTAGCATGTTCACTGAAATATTCGTACTTATGAAACCAACATACAGATAGATGTTTTGTGTATTTAAAAATTTACTCCATTTACTTAAAATTTTAATACAACTCATTAGAATAAGAACTCAGAGGAATCTAAATATTGAAAATCAAAAGCCACTTAAATAAAATAAGGTTTATTTACTGAAAAAATAACTTAGAGCATATATTTCTCTTGAAGAGAAATTAAGCTTTTCCAATATTTTCCTTTTACACAATATCACTTTAGATACCTGTGTGTATGAGTAATATATTTAAAAGAGAGTCTATATTGTGCTAACGTATTCATAGATAATAGCTTCTATCTAAAGAGTTCATAAGGCTGTCACTGATCTACACCTCTTAATTTGCCAAATTAAATGCAAAGAAACCTACATAAAGAAAAGTAATATCCATTTTGTTGAATTCTGTTGTTTCTAAGATATGTGGAAAGGGAACCCATATATGTGCAACGTTTATAGCAAACCATGTGTGATGGATCATTTTCTGTCAACTTGATTTGGTTTGGTGTTATCTAAATAAATATCTCTCCAGGTGTAATTATGATATTATTTCCAGAAAAACATAGCTGAAGAGGAAGCAACTACCCTAACATGGAATGGATTATCCCACGAGCCAGGGTTCTGAGTTGAATAGGAAGGAGAAAGTGGGCTGATTGTCAGCATTCTTATTTCTCTACGACCAGAGTTTGGATATTATGTGACCACCTCCTTCGCAATATGGCTTCCATGGCTTTCCTGTCATGATGATTGTTTGCCTCTGAAACATTAAAACTAAATGAACTCTTTCTCATATTGCTCCTTGTTAGGTGTTTTGGCCATGATAATGAGAAAAACACCCAATAGATCATTTCATTATCAATAATACTTTTGAATATTAAAGGCAATAACTTACTGTTGAATTGAGACAACACTGACATTTTTCATTAGTTGTGTTTTAGAGAATTTTTTTTGCATCTACGCAGCCATAAACAAAATGAGTCATATTGTATAGTTCAGTTTTCTATAGTTGAATATAGAATTTATAAAGCAAAATTGCCCAAACTTTACCAAGACATTTATAATCAGCCCAAGAAAAAGGATTTGAGTTTTAATATTTTAATCTAACTATAGAAAGCTTATTTTTATTTAATTTAAATATTGTCAATGTTATTATTTCAAATAGACATGAAAGGCAAATACCTTTAACTAGTACAGTTCTTTTCTATTATTCACTTAAATTCTAAAATATAAAAATCACAATGATCAATAAAAAATGTATGGTTTGGTTTCACCTCTATATATTACCTATTCCATTATCAGATTATCAGTTGGAACCTGTCAGAGCAGGGACATCACTCACCACCAACCCAAACTTTACAAATAAAAATCTATTAGAATATGCTCATTCCTATTTTTTAATATGCCATGGATACTTTCACATTACAGTAGGAGAGTTGTGTGACGGACACTCTCATATTCCTCTTTAGAAAGTATGGACCATTTTCTGCTTTAGACTACAATGTAATCACAAAAAATGTTGAAAATGCATAAGAACAATCATTTCTCCCTTGTGCTGGTTCATGTGCACAGACAAAATGATTAAGATCAGGATGCCCACTTAAAAGAGGTTGGTTCTTAATTCACTCCTTCAAGGCCACACAACTCAAGGTATTTAGATGTTACACATCAATTCTCTTCAACTTGTTTTCCCCATCAATGTAAAATCATAAAATCACAATTTTATTTCTGCTTAGAAAGAAAATAAATCTCAGCCACCTGTCTGGAAGGAAAAACTTGAATGTATGTGATCAGTTTTAGCAAAGACTGCAGACACATTATCTATGTAATCCAAAGAATACTTATCACATTCTTAAATTATTGAGTTAGCAATAATCTCACTTGGAAAGATAAGCATAAACACTACTTTATAATAAAACTGTAATCTGGATACTAGTCATAAAATAAAATCTATTATTCACCTTGCAGGCAAAGGATTTAAGTGCATCTGTAACATATTTATAAGAAGATAATATTGCCTGTTAATTATTAATGCATTTCTGTAATGATTTTACAATCCAATGTAAATTATAAAGAGGTGATTAAAGATGCCACATAAAATATTTAAACACTGTGGTACTATTGCTACTTCATAATTGTTTAAAACATTAATGGAAGCTGAAACAGTTTTTAGATCTATATGAAGTGCCATGGAAACTAAACTAAACAGAAGTTTGACAGATTATTAATCCTTCTCAGACTCATACATTTCAATGTCTTTCAGAACTTCAGTGTCGATGGAATACAAGTCTATCATATTTATAATACCAAAAGGTCAGTTCTATTAATTTTTACACACAATTTTAAAGCACAAAGAATGGGGGGATTGCTGTTTAAAACCCTGTGTAGTGCCCCTATTCAACGAGTAAGTGGTTAGGATGAATAGTAGACTGTTTATGTTACCTTGTCTCTTCATTCAAAGGCAAATATTATGTTGTAAGACTACATCTCTAAGACTCTTCTTAGAAAATGACTTTATTCTTTCCCACTATGGTGGTTCCAGGCAGTCCTGTTGATCCTATTCTTTCTCTGACCTTGATGGAAAATTTGACATGGATTTGTGACTTGCTCCACCACTTTCACACAATAAAAATCCTCTTGACATTTGCAGCAACAAAATGTCTCATTTTATAACAACTGTTTTCAGTATACTTGAACACTAAAAGTCTAAAACTTAATGGTTTGCTCAGATCGGCTCTGCTGCAGGCTGGGGTATACAGAGTATGTACTGAAAGAAAGTTTTCCCAGGGTAGGTCAGTACCCAAGTGGGGCTCCCTTTCTCTGAGGAAAGGGGGAGGGAGCAATAGGGGGAGGGATTTGTCAAGCTAGGACTAGGAAAAGAGGAGGGATGGGGGGGGGGCTTCTGTGATTAGTATGTAAAGTGAATAAAAAATAAAAAAATAAAAAGGAAAGTTTTTCCATTTTAGCTTTACTGCTGTAAAGCTCTTTACTGCGCACCCCTACTTCTTACTCAGTCTCCTCAGGATTAGCAGTTGGCCGAAAAAGAATAGAGATGGCAGAGCTAGGAAACATTTCATTTGAACTGTTCTCGAACAAACCACTCATGGCTTCTCTAGACATTCTCCAAAAGAACGTATAGCTGGGCTTCTAGTAATGTGAAGTGATTGTCTGCTTTCAGTGTACATCATGCCCCGTGTATCCAGAATCTGTCCTTTTAAGGGTGATTATAAGCCGGGCGTGGTGGCGCAGGCCTTTAATCCCAGCACTCGTGAGGCAGAGGCAGGTGGATTTCTGAGTTTGAGGCCAGCCTGGTCTACAGAGTGAGTTCCAGGACAGCCAGGGCTATACAGAGAAACCCTGTCTCAAAAAAAAAAAAAAAAAAAAAAAGGTGATTATATAGTCATTTTTGCATAGTCCCACTGACTATCTCATCCTGATTCTTTCTTATAAGCCTACGTCTGACCTCCAAGAAATCATCATTTGCCCACCCAGCACAGTTCACATTACTAGCCACAGATTTTCACAATGCAATTTCTGTGATATGCTTCAGGAACAGGCTCATGCCTCAGTCTCTAGAGAGCATGTATCAATCATGCCAATGCTATTTCTGATGTGACTGGGAAAACTATGGACAACAATGAATATCTATTTTGCAAAAATTAGATTTAGATACCTAAATCCCCCTTCCCAGGAAGACACAGGTCTTATTAAAGAAAGTATAAGCTAAAGAATACTAATAGAGATTGTGAATTTTTGGAAGGTAGAGAATATCTCAGGTTGACAGAACCAGAAAAACATCTGCTTCAATGATGAGCAGGAATGCTAGTACAACTAGTGAATAATGAGTAAAAAGGAAAGTAAGTGTAGATGAAATAATAATTATCAAATAATATCAAATTCTTACAAAGCAATTTAGGAACTGCTTTATTATATTTTCATCTAACATGTTCATAATATCAAACTCATTTTAAAAGACAAAAAAATGAAAACAAGGGTGTTTAGGAATATTTTTTAAAATCTCAGATTTTAGCAAAAAATTCCATTTATAGTAAAATTTATATCTAACCAGCCTTCTTTTTAAAAACCAAAGTGCTGTATATACAAATAGAAATAGCAATAAGAAAGAACTAATGGTTAACATATAGTCTTTCTCTACTCAACAGTCTATTTCCAAACATTTTCTCCACATTCATGTCTTGACATGAGGCCATTTTGGGGTTGTTATTTGAGTTCAAAGAATTTAGATCATGGGATGGGGTCTTAGCAGGTCATCTTGGGGGTAATAGAGGAAGCAGTACTGGAAGCCGGCAGAAGAAGACAGGGAAGGAATCAAAGTTCATATAGGAATCGAGACCAACACCATTGCTGTGAGAAGCATGATTGGATTCCACAAGCCTACGTTAAAGTATTCAACATGGCTTTGAAAAATTGTTGTCCTGAAGGCCAAGAGCCAAGCAGTGGGGGCTTCAGGACAGCGTTTAATAAGTTTAATTAATCAGTGTTGGAAGGAGTGAAGGCGGTTATTAATTAAGCGTTCTGATGATGGAAATAGAATAGATGGAAATATAATAATTGTAACAACAATTGGTAATCCTATTACTGTTGGGGTAATGAATGAGGCAAATAAATTTTCGTTCATTTTGATTCTCAAGGGGTTTTTACTTTTTAATCCTAGGGAAGGAACAGCTCACGAGTGAAGAACATCTTCAGATGAAATTAATATGCGAATTGGAAATTCTATTGGTAAAACAACTCGATTGTCAACTTCTAGAAGTCGAAGTTCACCTGGTTTTAAGTCATTTGTTGGAATTATATAAGAGTCAAAGCATAAATCTTCACAATGCTTTTTATTGACTGTGACAAGGTCAAGTTCAGAAAGTCAGAATCAGGTTTTAGAGTCTTTTTTAAGGAAACTGGACATTGCTGCAACACTTAAGTTTGTGATCTTAACAAAGTGTATGTGTTGGTCTCTGTGCTTAGAAATTTAAAGGAAAGAAAAGAACATAACGTAGGGAGGAAGGAAACTTGTTCTCCATCATAAAGCTCAAGAAGCCCTTGGCTGAATATTGTCTGCTGGCTCCGTTCCCGGCTGGGCAGAGGCTTCTCCTGGGATAATAGCTATGTGCACAAGAGACAGCTTTTATTGGTTTCTGTGGCTTTTCAAGATCTACCAGCACCTCAGTGAGTTGGGGAATGTTTAGGTTCATGAGCATTGAAAGTCATATAGAATCTTTCATAATGGCTATAGCTAAAAATCAAAGCTAAAGGAATGTGATGCTGTGAGTAGCTTATATAAACTGCACAAATTCCTTCAATGGAAACTGATTAACGTGCTCAGCAACTTTTATGTCTGAACATGATTAACAATTCCAAATGTTATAGAATACAGGAAAATTCATCAGGTTTAAGGAGGTGTTTCTTAAGACATGGTGGTGTGGTTTAGAGTTCTAGGTTCTCCATGCATTTGGAGTAGTGCTTGTTCCAGTGGGTGTGATGGGTTGCTACAGAAGTCTGTTTAGCTCTCTTTTCCCCATTTGTGCTTTCCCCTGGTGACACACACAGGGGCACCCATTGTCTCAATGATCATATTGGCACCAAATTTAATGGATGTAGCAATAGCATCATAGTTTAGGCCATACAATAGTATTGAGGTTTAGAGTCTAAAGGTTTCCTGATTAGGGGGTTGGGGGGGGGGAAGGAAAGCATTTGCTAGGTAGCTCTGATCTATAAGGGAGCTGTGACTTTATTTCTGAAATTTCTAATTAAATTCTATGTCTCTAGTTTCTGGGCAATTTCATTAGCCATTTAATTTTGAACTAATACAATTTCTTCTTAATCCATAGTAGGTTAGATAATTTTCAGCTAACAGTTTCCTAGGCAGTTTAGCTCTTCTTCTATGTTTAGTTTTAGTTTTACTTGTAATCAATTTGTATGGCATCCCATAAATGAGTGCATGTCAACTAGCGTAGGGCCAGTCTTATTTTGGGAGCATAATGTAATTTAATGGCTTCACTTTTGCTATCATATATAGGAGACGCTACATCACATAATGCCCCCATTCTTCTGGTCCTTACAGTCTTTCTCTCCCCTATTCCATGATGTTCCCTGAGCCCTAAGTGACTTCATTGTAGGTGTTTTCCATGGGGCTGTGAACCTCACAGTTCGTTTTCATCTTTATTTTGCTCAGATGTTTATTTCTTAAATTGTCTGCTTCTGTTGTAAAAATAACTTTCTCTGAGGAAGAGTAAGAGCTACGTTAATCTCTACATTAAAAAGGAGATATTTAAAAGGCCGTTATAAATCACAATTTGTTTTTTTTTAAAGTAGTTGCATATTCTTTTCTATGGTTCATGGCATCATAAGCCACAGATAATCAGCTGTGTTTTCAGTTGTTGGCATGAATTTCTTCAAAAAGAAATACTAAAAATGGATAATTAAAAAGAGTTCAATGTTTATAACAATTATAGAAATTCAAATAGAACCTTCACGATTTATTGTTACCCTAGCCAGAATGTCGAAGATGATGGAAACAAATGTGGGGAAAGCAGAACCCTCATTTGCTGATGATGGGAAGACAAACTGATACAGCTACTATAGAAATCAGTGTGGAGAATACTGAAAAAGCTAAGTACTAACCTGCAAAAGGACCCAGCAGTACCACTCTTTGATATATGCCCAAAGGATTTGATAGCCTACTCCACTAAGAGGGCTTAGCTATATTCACTGTTACTCTATTTTCTCACACTTGCCTAGAAGGGAGAAAGCCTAAATGCCCTTCAAACGGTAAACTGTCAGTAAAAGTATATAAATATATATTAAAATATGGTACACATAAACCATTGAATTATATTCAGCTGTAAAGGAAATGCTGTCATGAAATTTACTGATAAATGGATGGAACAATTAAATAAGCTAAATGAGGTAAATCAGAGGCAGAAAGGCATAAACCACATGGTGTCTCTTAGTTTTGGATTCTAGCTGTGATTCATTAGATGGAAGGATATAACTTGAACTAATCAAAGAAACACGGAAAGAATAAAGAGACCATGAGGGAGGGAAGAAGTAGTTCTGAAGAAAAGAATAGTACAACATAGGTTCTATGAAAGGGAAAATGTGAGGAAGGATTTTAGCTAGGAATGGAGGAAGGAGGATGTTAGAGATAAAGAAGGGGATAGGAGTTATAAATAACACTAAAAATGTTTGAAAAATATGTAGGGCAAATTACTGTTTTGTGTTTACTTAAAATTACACATATATTTTTTAGAATATATAGATATTTTATGCATATAACATATATGTCTTTTATTTATACAGAATATATATATAATATAAATAATATGCACATGCATACACACACAAATGTTAGGGGCCATATTGATGTTTGTGATCCATGCTGCCACCAGAGACCATGTTGATGTTCATAATCAGAGCTGCAGCAGGAGACTGCATTGATGCCTTTTTCCACACTGGTGCTGGAGGTCGTGTGGAGGTCTGTGGTCCATTCTGCCACTGGAATTCACGTGGAAGTCTCACTTCTGTGCTGCCACTGGCATGCATGTGGAAGTCCATGATCTGTGTGACTGGGACTGTTTTGGGCAAGAAAGCTTCTTTTGTAATTATATCAATGACTGCAGACTCATAACTAAGAATGAGAGATGTTAAAGGTTTCTGTGACAACTTCCCCATCTCCACAAAGACATAAAACAGTCTAGACAGGAAGCCATTAAAGAGACTCCTTTAAAATTGTGCTAAGTATTTTGAAGTGTTGCTCTTCACAGTTGATGGCTTCTGGCAGGGGGTGGAGGGCTTGTGCTGGGGAAGAAGTATTATTTATATATTTATCTATTTATTTAACGTACATGAGTACCCTATTTGCATGTTTGTCTGCATGCAGAAGAGGACATCAGATTCCCATGATGGTTGTGAGTCACCATGTGGATGCTGGGAATTGAACTCAGGACCTCTGGGATAACATCCAGCGCTCTTAACCACCGAGCCATTTCTCCAGGATAAGAACATTTATTTTCAAAGGTTCTTGCCACTGCGAATTTGGCAATTCTACAGTGAGTATATAAGCAACAAATTAGATATGGTATATTTTTTCCCTTTCTTTAGGGAGGTCACTAGGGTTGACGCAAGGACCTGGGAGGAATGGGAAGGGAATGTGATCAGGGTTCATTGTATGAAATTCCCAAATATTCACTAAAAAAGAAAAAAGAAAAAAAGAAAAAAGAAAGAAAGGCAGCATATTCTTCTCTCATAGAATACATTCAAACTATATTTTGGTAACCACAGTTTGGTGGAGCAAGTGTCCTTATAGTAGGGTGGAGCATCTTTTGGGTATTTGCCTTTGAAGTAGGTTGATTTCTGAGAAACTGCCACATTGATATCCCTAGTGGATGTCCAAGTTTGCACCCTATCAGCAGCGGAGGAAGGATCCATTTCTCTGGATCCTCTCTTCAGCATGAGCTCTGACTTGTATTATTGATCTTAGCCATTCTGACAGGTGTACAATGGAATCTCAAAGTTGTCCTGATTTGCATTTCCCTGGTGGCTAAGGATGTTGAGCAGTTCACTAAGTATTTCTCATCCCTTTAAGATTACTCTATTGAAAATTCTCTATTCAGATCTATACTCCATTTTAAACTGGATTATTTAGTTTTTTGTTATTTAGTTTCTGGAGTTCTTTATGTAACTTGCATATTAGTTTTCTATCTGATATGGAGATGGCATTTTTTTTTCTCCATTCTGTAGGCTGCTGCTTTGTCTAATTGATGGTTCTTTGCCTTACAGAAGCTTTTCAATTTCATGAGGTCCCATTCATTAATTGCTGATCTTGTGCTGATGTTATTTGTATTCTCCTCAGAGAGTTATGTCCTATGCCAATGTTTCAAGGCTATTCCCCCTCTTTCTCTTCTAGCTGGTTCACAGTGTCTAGTTTCATATTGATCCATGAAGATGAATTTTGTGCAGAGTGATAAATATAGATCTACTTGCTGCAATCATCTGCATGCAGAATACATTCAGTTAGACAAGCTTGAATATGTTTTCTTTTTTCCCTATTGTATATTCCTGGCATCTTTATCAGAAATCCATAGGTGTGTGGATTTTTGTCTAGGTCATCAATTCAATTCCATCGATTTCTATTGCTCTGCAGGACAATTTTAAATTTGGTATTGTGATACTGCCAGCAGTTCTTTTATTGTTCAAGGTTCTTTCAGTGATCCTTGTTGCTTTTCCTATGAAAAATTTTGATTTCAAGGTCTGTAAAGAATTGTGTTAGAATTTTAATGGAGTTTCCATGGAATCTATAGATTGCTTCTGTAGGATGACAATTTTTACTACGTTAATTCTACAGCTCGATGGCCATGCAAAATCTATTTTATCTTTTGGTATCTCCTTCAATTTCTTTCTTCAAAGACTTGAATTTATCATATAAGTCTTTCAGTTGTTTCGTTAGAGTAGCCCCAAGACATTTTATACTATTTGAGGGTATTGTGTTGTGTGTAAGGATATAGCTGTTGTTTCTCTGATTTGTTTCTCAATCTGTAATCTGTATATATGAGGGCTATATGCTTTAAATTAATTTTGTATCCAATTGCTTTGCTAAAAATATTTATTAACTGTAGATTTTCCCTAGTGTAATTTTTAGGGTCAGTTATGTATGTTATCATATCACCTGCAAATAATGAAACTTTGCCTTCGATCTTGCCAATTTGCATCCCATCGATCTCCTTCAGTTGTCTCTTTGCTCCAACTAGAGCTTCAACTGGTATATTAAATAGATATCAAGAAATTGGACATCCCCAACTTCTTTCTGATTTTAGTGGAATTGCACTGAGTTCCTCTATTTAACATGATATTGGCTATAGGCTTGCTATAAATCGTCTTTATTATATTTAAGTATGTCTCTTGTATCCATAATGTAGCTAGGACTTTTATCTTCAAGTGTTGGATATTTTCTCCATTTTTTTTTACCTAGTTTGGATAAGATCTCTTTCAAAGAACCAACTCATTTTTCATCAGTTCTTTATATTGTTCTCTTTATTTCTATTCTATTGACCTTCAGCCTTCAACGTGATAATTTCTTGACATCTATTCTTCTTAGGTTTGTTTACTTCTTCTGTTCTAGAGCTTTCATATGTATTTTTAAGTTACTAGTATGAGACTTCTGCAATTTTTTTTATGTAGGCAGTAAGTATGATAAACTTTTCTCTTAACATAGCTTTGATTGTATCCCATAAGTTTTGTTTTGTATTCACTTTCACTAATTTCTAATAAGTCTTTAATTTCTTTAGTTATTTCTCTCTTGACTCCTTTTAAATTCAGTAAAGTATTGTTCAGGTTCTATGACTATGTAAACTTCATGTTGTTTTTGATAACTGACATTTAATCCATTGTGTTCTGATAGAATGCAGAGATTTACTTATCTATTCTGACTTGTTTTGTGTCTGAGTATAATGTGGTTAATTATGAAGAAAGTTCCTTGAGGTGCGGAGAAGATGGTATTTTTGTTTGTTTGTTTGGGTAGAATATTCTGCAAATAGCCATTAGGTTCATTTGGTTTATAGCATAAAAAAGCTCCATCCTTTCCTTGTTTCATTTTTGTCTGGATGACCTGCCAGTTGGTGAGAATGGGACACTGAAGTCTTCCTCTATCAGTTTGTGAGTGTTCTGGTGTTTTTAGTCGGTAGTGATATAAAAGATAACCAGGCAAATAAAGTTTTGACATTGAAATAGCAAAAACATTTTCACTCAATTCATCATACTAAGTAGCTGATCAAATATAGGTTGTAGCTATCTTCACATTTCATCTACCTTATTTATTTCTATGTCAAGTTCTCTTTTAGTATTGGTGTTTTCTTTAAAAAAAAAAAACCTAAGTTGCTCAGCCAATTATCAAAAAATACATGGGCAATTTTTCCACTATTAAATCAATGTCTATATAAACATTCCTGATTATTTGCTATCTATCTATCTATCTATCTATCTATCTATCTATCTATCTATCTATCTATCTATCTAATTGGATTCACAGACAGAAGGCTAGCATATCTGTTCTGTGATACTCCATTCACCAGCTGACTTCAAAGCAAATGTAGAGACCCATAGCTGAACATTAGACTGAGCCTGGCAAATATTGTGAAAGAGTTGGGAGGGGGGGCAGGAATGAGGAAACTGAAGGGGATAGTGACTCCATCAGAGCCAACTAACCTCTGTACATTGGGGTTCCCAGAGACTGAACCATCAACCAAAGAGCATATAAAGGCTAGATCTACACCCTGCACATATCATATGTAGCAGATGTCCAGGTTGGTCTTCATGCAGTTCCCTACACATTGGTGTGGGGGCTTGCCCTGCTTCTGTAGCTTGTCTGTGGATCCTTTTCTCCTAACCTTGTCATCTGCCTTGTCTGCCTCAGTGTGGGAGGATGTTTTGAGTGCTGCAATGACCTGAGGTGCCAAGGTGGATTGGTACCCAGGGGACCTCTACCTTCTCAGAGGTGACAAGGAGGGAGTGTGGGGGAAGGAGCCATGTGAGGAGCAGACTGGGAGGAAAGGTTGGCTCCCATTGGGATGTAAGGTTAATAAATTAATACATTAATAAAAAAAAGAAAAAAGCATAAAATAAATCTTGAGGGACATAGAATGGTAGAATGTATATTTTATCTAACCTTTATACTAACAGTTCAAATTATATAATTTTATATTACAGTATTGGCTCTGAAATCAAATATGGAATTTTGAGGACAGATTTACAGGGCTTTTATTATGGGAAATGTTAGTATAGTGGCACCATCCCATGCTAAACTCATGTACTCTCTGCCCTTGCACTGGTAAGCAATGGCCATCCTGTTCTTGTCTCATGGAGACTCCCTGACTCAGAGCTCCAAAATCTCTCCACCCAGCTTGCTAAGTTCCCACTGGTCGGTCATTACCATGCCAACACCATGCTTCAAAACTCCCAAGGATTTTAGTGCTGCACATCAGGCAAACCCACCCTTTGCCACCTTACCTTTCTCTCTGAAACCCAGTCGAGCTGCCATGTGACAGAAAACACCACATAAACTTAGTTCAGAAACAATGGTAACTCAATCGCTGGCCGCAACAGCTAGAATCCTAAACTTGTTAGCCATATTGAATCTAAATCCTCTGGTGACGAATCCTGGTGGAACCACCATTAAAACCTCGAGACACTAGTAGCTACATCTTGTCTTCTCCCTATACCTGGCCAAAAGCCACCATCTCTCTCCTGCCTACTTTCTTCCCTTATCCAACCCAGAATTCCCACCTACTGGCCCAGTGTTTGGCTCCTTTATTCATTAGAGATGGTTCTCAAGAAGTCACCTGAGTATGTGACTCATTCATCATTCCAGACAACCCCTCCTGGGAAAGATGAATTAACATCAAAACACAAACAATACCAGGGCCATCCACAACAGGATCTGACTATATTATGCTACTTCTTGCCTACCAAAGGAATCAAAGTGTAAAACAACCCCTAAATTAAAAACTTTATGCCATTGTCTTATGCAATATATTATTTAACATGATTACATATATTATAGCATTCTGTGATATTAGTATAAAAGGGCATATTTTACACAACTTAATTTTATTTGCATTAAGTTTAGATGAAAATTAAAGAAATAATAATTCAATAAAGATATTGATACTTCTGAAATTTTTCACAAATTGCACTCTTTGTTAGTATTTTGTATTTTAAAGTGGTATTTATATGGATATCAGAATTGAAATCATTTTTTTGTTGCTGTAGTTGTTCTGGAAATGTTTTGGCATATAGTATTTTGAAACGTTTTGAACACATTACCAGGGCTAATGTCATGTTTACTTGACTAGTAAGTGTCGGTGTGTATCCTGGGGGCCAAAATTCTGTATCTTTAGTATTTATAAGAGAAGACTACTCGGTTAAAGTGATAGCAATGTCAAAACTGTTGCATTCTAAGCCAAAGTTGTACTTTGTGAGCAATACTTATACAAATCTATCACTTTAATTTTCTTTAATCAAATAATATTCTCTGATTTGCATATATTTTTCTGGCAGGTGAACCAACATAGAAGAATGAGATAGTTGGTTGTAGTAAAATCCACACACTGTGGTCTGCCAAAACTAAAATAATGCCGCATAATCCAAATAAGTTGTTTACAATGGATTTGAGTGAGGGAACATATCAAATCGAGAGCCAGGTGACTTTAATTTTTATTTCTTGCGTGAAATGAAAATATTTTACATGTTGCCAACTATATTATACATATATCAACCAATCATGAGATGCAATATATGTATACTGTTAATCTACAACTTTGTTAGGAATTACGTCAAATTCTTATGAATTAGTCTTAATGTAGTAGATAAAGTGAGCTGAACATGGAAATCTTTACATGTAAAACTATTGACCGTGTCTCACTCTGTAGCTCGGCGTGGACTCAAAGTTACTATGTAGGTCATAATGGCCTCTAACCACTGAGCTCTGCTTGCCTCTCCCCAGAGTGCTGGGTTACTTAGATATAGCATTGTTAATAAGACCATCAGTGTCATTGCTAGTATGATTTCCACTCTACAGAAGCAGCAGCAATAGTGCTAGCAATACCCCGTCACAGGGTTTTCCCTGTCCAATTTCATTAATGCTGAGTAGGTCTCTGATTGGACAGGGAGAAGGGAAGCAGAACAAAGAGTTACAGAGACAGACAGGAGGGGCACGCGGTGGGGGCAGGGGGCAGCGAGGTCTCAGGAAGAGAGAGACCTGACATGGTGCTATCAAAATGGAGGCCAACGTGGTGTTATCAAAAGGTTAGAATACTTGGGTTAAAGCTTTATCATTCTCAATTGGCTCTGAAATTATTTATTGGCATCTTGTAAACTGTGATTTTTACAGATACATAGATCTAATTGGTTATCTATGAGCTTAAGGGTCTTGATTATACCGGGTAACTAAGTGTTGAGTTGACTGACTGTGGCTGGTCATTGGGCGGGGGGGGGGGCAGGGGGGGGCTCCCAGCCTAGAGATGCCCCAGAGGGAGCCCTGTAGCCTTGCAGACCAGAGAGAGTTGGTGGTTGAGAGACCACCTGGCATGTGGGCTAGCTCCTGAGAGTTGGCAGCGGCAGGAGCTCAAAAGAGTGGCCTGACTATGTGGAGAGTTGGCAGGTTCATTTTTTTAATATTTCCCTTAACAGGTGGCAAACCAGTGTGCTGGCTGGGCACAAATCCACTAGAAATTTAAGATTACTAGCCTGAGAGTTAAGAGTTTAATTTTATTTATTTATTTAATTTTGTTTTGTTGAGTGAGTGGCTGGGTGGCACTAAAAAAAAACGAGTCACATGACTCAAGTGTGGGGAAGTTTAAACAAAGATACTACTACCAGTGATGAGGCCTGTTGTGAGAAAGTACAGGCTGCCATAAGATGGTGTATGATTGTTTTACCTGCCTCACAGGATCTTCTCTCTAATATGGTCTACACTGGAATCTTGAGTGTCTTTTCCTGCTTGGCAAGATAGGAAAGGCCTAGTAGAGGCACATATAATATCTTAGTTTACCTCATTTGTTTCAGATTGTTTTGATTTTCAAAATAGGCCCAATTTTGAGTTTTGTGGTCATATTATTCCTCTGGGAGAGAGGTCTAAATAAAGGGTTTTCTGATTATTGACTCAAGATTTGCTGATTCGGGAAAAAGTTTTTGTCTTTGTGTTTTTGGAAAAGGTGATTAAGGTATTTACATCTTCCAGAGTTATATGGATCAGATATGATGAAGGGAGACTTCCAAAGGACTAGATTCTAGAGAATCAAACAAAAAAATACATCTTGATGATACTAAAATTTTGTTTTGAGATTTATATATTATAGAATATACAGCCTTGGTGAATTTCCCCGATAGACATACTGAACTGACCTGCTTGAAATCTTGATGTCCTAGACTTCAGCCGGACCCAGTCAAGACACAGATATCAGATACTAATCAATCCTATTTTCCCTATCCTTCCCCTGCCTTTATAATATCTCAATGGACATATTCAGCTTGAAGAAGTTATGAAGAGTCGTTAACCCAGTTTCCTGGGCTTTGGGGCTGGAGAGGGTTATTAATATATTGTCTCTCTAGAGAATGTAGAAATGGCCATATTGGAACAGGGGGGAGTAGCTATAATTGAAATCATACCCATAATCTCATTTGGTAAAAATATCTTTAATTGATACTAAGCTGAAGTCATAATTTCTTAACTTGTACATAATTTATTTTGATGCAAAATCAAGGATTTCATTGGTGTAAATTTCTTCTATTGATACAAAATTTTATAAGTACAAGGCATAGACCCAGTCCTTCTGTAACTGTTATTTTAATCCAATCTGAGATGTTTAAGCCTGTGAGTTTAGGATCAAATACCAAATTCATGGCTCTGAGTTTATTGTTAGGGTGTTTTCAAGATTTTGGTTAGAAATATCTGAGAGCAATTAATGGACAATAGTCTATATTACTTTACATAGATAATTTTATTTTGACATAAAGTTTTGTTTTATTTAATTAAACAGAAAGGGTGATATGTTGCCGGATTTTGTCCAATTACATTAATGCAGAGATTAGACAGGGAAAAGGGAGATGGAGTAAAGAGTTGGAGAGAGAGAGAGAAAGAGAGAGAGAGAGACAGAGACAGAGACAGAGAGAGACAGAGAGACAGAGAGGGACAGAGAGGGACAACAGAGAGGTCTCAGGAGGAGAGGGAACCAGAATGGAGGCCAATGTGGTGTTATCAAAAGGTTACAATGAACAGAAATCCACAGAATGTGACATTTAATGCTATTTATTCACTTGTTGTTGAGACAAGTCTGCTCCTGACAGTTTTCTCTGTCTTGGATTCAAAGAAGAAACTGAGCATCTATGAGTTGCTCCTGTTGTGGTGAGACAGTCACTAGGCAAGAATTCCCTCATTTTCATCTACAGACATAATACTGTCCAAAGAAAGGACACAATTACAGGTTAGAACAACTTGATTCTGCCAAGACAAATCTGTAATATCCTGTTTCTCTAATGTCTGTCAGATGTTTATGTGCCAGAAGACTGAAGACCAATGCTGCAACGTGTTGAAGTAAGGGACTGTCCAGGTGATCAGCAGTCTCTATTAATTGGCTAAGTTTTGGAAGTTGTATTAGGCTTCCTATATCTTTTCAGTTAATATCAGTCATTCTTGGATTTCTTACGGGGTTGAAAAACTGCATAGTCTCCTAGTCAACCCAGGCTTTTTACTTTGAGAAGAACAGATTTGAGAGGATGGTTTTCTGATGGCACACAATCTGAAGCCAAGACAAAGCCAGGTGCAGAACTGTAGTCTTTTAAGGTAAGATAGAGAACAGTGTTCAATTTTATTGGCAAAAATGTTGGACTGGGTATCAGGTTTATCTTATACCATATAAATTACAAAATGGTAAATTCGGGTTGTGCTCAAATTTCATTTTGAGATAAAGTTTTGTCTTGTTTTGTTTCTATTTAATTAAACGGAAAGGGTGATATATTGCAGTATTTTCCCTATTCAATTACATTAATGTAGAGGAGGTCTGTGATTGGACGGGGAAAAGGGAGACAGAGCGAAGAGTTGCAGAGAGAGATAGAGACAAAGAGAGAGACACAGAGAGAGATAGAGAGAGACACACAGAGAGACAGAGAGGTAGACAGAAAGACAGAGAGACACACACACAAAGACAGAGACAGAGACAGAGACAGAGACAGAGAGGTGTTGGGAGGAGAGAGAACAAGAATGGAGGCTGCTGTGAAGTTATCAAAAGGTTAGAATATTTGGGTTAAAGCTTTATCATTATCAACTGACACTCAAATTATTGTATTGGCATCTTGTAAATTGTGATTTTATTGATACATAAATCTATTTGGTTAACTATAAGCTTAGGAGTCTTGATTATACCGGGTAAATAGGTGTTAAGATGACCAGCCATGGCTGACTGTGGACTGAGAGACCACCAATTTGCATGGGGCTAGCTCCAGGGAGTTGGCAGTGTCAGGAGTGCGGGATCATGGTCCAACTATGGGAATAGTTGGCAGGTTCACATTTTTAATATTTCCTGCAACAATACCCTGTAGTTGGTGCGTCTTCATGAATTTCTTTGAACTCTACTGAGTAATTTATCTGAGTTAGGTCAATTCTTTAGACCAAGAAACCTGTAAATTTAAAATTCCATAAGCAGGATTGGTAAAACCAGATTTAGATGGGTCAAGGGTAACTTGGCCAGAGTTGCAAACTTCTGAGTGAATAGGATTTGAAACTCATCTTGTTTTCTCATTCAGCATTCTTCCTTCCCTAGCCCCCTCTCATTTTTAACTAGTAATTGAGCATTTAGACTATATTTAGGTTATATTTATCTCCCCTCTCATTCCTCTCAGATCCAACCCCACTTCATACTCACCAAGCTCTGTGTGGACTTCCATTGTTAGTACATCAACTTCAGTTCATTCCTTACTTTGTCTTCACTTTAGGGAGGTCTATCCACCTGAGGCCTTAGTCCTAAGGAAAACTGATTCTCCTTCTCTTTACAGCTATCAACTGCTAATAGCTCCTTAGCAAGGATTGAGCCTTTTGACCACCTCATCTCTCCAGGCTGGATTTGTACGCATCCAAGACAGAATTTTGTCTGACTTGGATGCGTACAAATCTTGTGTATGTGTCTGTACTGCTAGGAAGTCATAGGCCCAAATTCCCTGCTTTGTCCAAAATCATAGTTTCCACTTGCATCTTTTAAAATCTGATTTCTGATCCCTGGGAGGAAGGGTTTTGAAATAAATGTCTGTGTTTAGAATGGAACCTTCAAGTCTCTAACTCTTTTCGCTTTGATCAGTTGTTAATGAATCTCCATCTAGTGCAAAAAAGGAGCTTCATTGCAGAGTGCTAGCCAGTGCACTGTTCTATTGGTATAATGACTAGTCATTAAGAGGCAGCATAATACTGTGTCCATTTACCAGAATAATCATAGTAGGTTCCTCCCTAAAGTTCATGACCTACCTACATATAGGTTCTTACCCCAAGTCACAGTGCCAGGTATGGATTTCAACTTGTGGATTGGGTCTTAAATCTAGTCAGATCCTAACGACTTTGATTTCCTATGAAACCAAGGAATAATGTCTAAAAAACAGCAACCGTTAGCATCGTCGTATAATACCTCTTATGTTTTTCAAATAAAAGTGCAGTCTCCATAGTTGGATTCTTGGACAATTGGAAAATCAATTGCTACAGTGTCAAACAATTTAAAGAAGTGGTTACCCCTGTTTGTAGCATTTGAAAGAACATTTACTATATTTTTAATCTTAAAAAAAAAATCCATGTTGAAAATACAGAGATCTCTGATGATAATTTAAAATACGATGATACTCTAGTATATATCAAACTACTTCCCAATTTTTCTAACCTTGCAGAATTTCTTCCAGTACTGTGTGACTCCTCTGCGACCATTCCCTCTTTCTCATATGGAGCTTCGATACTGACTGTGTTGTTATATGGCAGGTGATATACTCAGAGAATATGAAGCTGATTTAATAACCCCTTCTTTCCTTCTGGACCAGTTGCATCTATGATAGGATTGTTTTCTCTATTTGAATATCCAAAATATGGATTTACATGCTTTTCTTCTTCCTTTGTCTCAAAATTAAAGGTATTCAAATAAGCTTTCAAAAGTCCAGTTGGTTTGCTAACAGGAAGAATTGAGCAGGGATACAGAAAAAAAAAAAAAAACCTAACTAAAATAATAAAATGACTGCACCCTATTAATCCACAAGTTAATTTATTATTTGCTAAGCACATAACTCTGAACCAGAGGGATAGGAGAGAATAGTGTCTGGACAAGTACAGTTGTTCTTTTTCCTAACACCCCTTTAAGCCAGACGTTCACAGGTAGGTTAAAGAATAAACATGCATGTTTAGTATATTGTAAAGATTATGAATATAACCCAATAGGACCTAGCCTAGGCCTCAACTAGGCTCTCTGACTCATCGTGTCTGTTAGTTCTGAATTGATTATGTTAAGAACTTTAATTACTTTGAAGGTTGCAACTTAATTCTAAAAAGTGCCACTGCAAGTTTGACTTCATCGTTGATGAATTTGAATTAGAGTTGTATTTTACATATGGCATCCAATTTAGTCCAGTCACTGTGAAGGGGCCAAAGGAGCATATCTGAGAGGAGAGGAAGAAGAAGCTAGATAGAGACGGAGGTTGGGTCCATCTCAGGCATCTGCAAGGGAATTTCTTCTTTGTAAGTTTATTTTGGGGAACATTGGGAAGTACAGTGCGACAGTTATAACAATAATAAAGATTCTTCTTCCTTGTATGACTCAGTATGATTGATAGGTTACAGCCCTGGAGACCTTTGTCTTCTTAAATTTGTACTGAGTAAATGTGGGTGCTACATGTGGTCACAAGTATCAAGTTCAAATTCTTGAATTCCTACCAGTATTAGACAAAAGTTGCAGAGAACATCATGCCAAGACAAAAATGAAACCAAGCTCTACCATTCAAAATTCTTCCCCTTGTCCATTTTCTGACATTTATTTCAGTGGGCATCTTTTTCCTCTGGATGGAAAAATGAAGCTCGCCTTGACTTCATTTGTGTGTCAGCAACCTACTTGTGGTGACAACTATGAAACCTTTTTTTTTTTTTTTTTTTTTTTTTTAGAAAAGCCTCATGAATTTTGTGTAAATATTCAGTGTTTCCTTTCCTTTCCTTTTGCTTGGAGACAAATGGACTCTTCCATCTACTCATGGTCTGGTGCTGGAGTTATCTGGTTCATGCCGTTCTCAAGGGCAGGGTACGGTGAATCTGGATTAGCTCTCCCAGATGGAAATCACTTGGGGCACTTTGAGACTTTCAAAAGCAGAACAGGCAAGGTAGCTTGCTAAGTATGTGTGGTTGTTCTTACTGCCAAGCCTGAAGACATAGGTCCAGTCCTGTGAGCTCATATTTTTTAATTTAAAAATACAAATAAAAGACTTATGATGGAGAAGTTTTTCCTAAGGAAGCTTTACAGAAATGATTTCTAGTTTTCTTTCATATTTCCTCTTCTAAAGTTGGCCTGAGACTGCCCTGCAATTGTCCCTGCCTGTAATGCCTCTTTCACAATGTGCTACTCTGTAAGCAAAACTCATATTTGATCTTATATTAGCACGTTGCTTTTGGTTATATCCAATCTAAGAGCACTAAGCAGAGGGACATTTGATGTGAAGTTCATGACACCTCCTTGTAACAGAGAAGAACATCTGTGCCACAGGTTTCTGTGCTTTGATGTAAGATTAAAGTCTGAGGAGAAAATCTCTGTCCTTCTGTTTGCATCAAGATGCTCTGACCTAGTAAGTACAGGGCAAGACAGCACAGTGATGTGCTTTGGTTGACTCAAACTGTCCCCTCTTATACCCTCTCTATTATCAAAAAACTGATTGCTGCTACACGAGACTTAAGCAAGAGGTACACAAAGAAAGCTTTGGTACAAGACGCTACTTCTTAGTTGTTTAACTTACATAAAAATCTCCAGGCCTGGTTGGTTGTTTAATCTGTATCAGAAAGAGATGCCAGTAGTAGAGTATAGTCATGAGAACATGCACATTAATTTAATTTAATTTTTTAAGGAAGGAAGAATGTCTTCGGATCATGGCTTGGGGCAGAGGTGAGGGTAAATATACTGTGTGATGATGCAGAAGTCATTGCAGCAGAGCTGCAAATGGACTCTTCATTTGTGAGGCAGTTGGTCTGTAGCTGTAGTTGAATAATACGCTCTAATCTCTGGTGTATCTACAGCTTGAGTTCCTTGCTATCCAGCCCTATACTCTGGATTCTCACATGAAAGATATACACACAGAGAGACTTATATTTAACATTCCCTAAGCAGCTCAATGGTGGGTCCACCCCTAAATTTCCACATGGCTAACAAACTCTGCCCTCCTATATTCCTGAATTATTGCTTACTTACTAAATAATTAGATTCCATGCTGGCCACCCCAGCCCGTAGTACTCATGGACCATGATCCCCAACTCTTACATGTTGGTTGTCTTTCCATCTTGCACTTATCAGGCCTGATCTTTCTGTTTCCTCGGCATGTTGGTTCTGCTTCTGTTTGGGTACCCTTGCCCACTGAATCCTAAAGTCGCGCCTCCATCTCTCTTCCCAGCCAACTTTATTCACCAGTCAGAACCAGCTGTGGGCAGTGATCCCCGGGGTCTTGCGGGATTCTCCTGCAATTCCCAAATAACATGTGCAAGCACAAAACCAAATCGACAACACTGGTCATTTTTGCATCCACTGTCAGGAAGCATATCTGGAAATATCATTAGGTAATTTTGTCAGCATGTAATTATTCTAGACTAGTGAATCTGATAATAAAGATTGGCTTTTCCAATTAGGTTATGTTTATATATGTTTAGGGTATGTGTATTTATGTATATATGCATATACTAAATAAGGTAAACATTTAAATAATCATAAATCAACTCTGAGATTCCAAAGAAATTGTTAAAATTTTTTGAAAAGATGAGACTATTTTATTGCAAAGTTAGTTGGAAAATCATTGGAATTAAAATAATTGGAATTCAAATAATAATAATAATACTTCTCAGTACTTTCTGTTAAGTAAGTTGCCCCCAAGAAATGTCTAACTGCTTTTACACACTTCAGAAGTGTTTTTTATTGTGTCCACAAAATTGAAAAGGAAATGATTCAAATAACCAATCATGTAATGCAATTTCACAAATTAAATGCTATCTATCTGCTTTATAAGTGAAATACAAAAGTATTTATCATGCTATCTAACTAAAGCCAGTTTTTATAGCAATGATTAAGCATTTTTGGCAAAATAATTGGAAAGAGAGAAAAAAAAAAAAACAGAATGATTGAACTGACCAGATAACACTTAGTTCTGTTTTTAAAACATGTGCTTCATGGACATTTCTCAGCAGATAACATAAAAAATAGAATAGAAAAGTAATTATATTAGTACACTCTAGTGATAATCAATGTGTATTCACAAAGGGGTAATTTTTATCTCATCAAGTGATATATTTTTATTGAAATACACACAGGCAGTTATCACTTATTGATGAAACTTTACAATACTGCATATTTTATTGTCATGATGTTAGATACAATTATCCATAGACATATCTTGCAATAGTCACATGGCTTAAATCTCAGGATTTAGGCATTTCAGCTTGGCAAGCAATCTTTCTTCAAGTGTGTCTTATTTGTCTAGCCATCCAACTGAATCTCCCTCAAGTGATGAATGCTAATGCTTTTAAAATATCATTTAGAATTCTTTTGCTTATAAAAATCAAATCCACATTTAGGTCTTGGGATAATGGCTCTGCGACATATCTATGATCTGTGCTATTAACGGGAGGTAGAATTATTATTTTTTTATACCATATAGTATTTCACTGTGTGGCTCTATACTAATTTAACAGAGCTCCCCACAACAACACCTCCTTTTATGCTTTCTATTACCTGGAGTTCTATTATCTCAAACAATTAGAATAAAAAAATGTAGAATTATGTCTCCTTTGCATATTTTCATTACAGAGCATTATAATAAATCGATTTAAAATATACTTTCAATCATAAAATTCAGTTAAACTAGATTAAATCTTACACTGAGTTTGCAAGTTTAAATTCAAAGAAATAGAAAGAATGTTTGATTATAGAAAATCTGACTGAATGATGAAGAGCTTGCTAGTTCATTTTATTGTAGATGATGTGTTTTAGGATCTGAATGGCATTTACATTAAATACACGTTAACGAGTGATGTAACAAGTTTATTTAAAAATCCAGTATTTATAATACATTGGAAACAACATATTTTATTATTCTTTAACAGCAGGAGGGAAATTATAAATACCTGTTTAAAAATGAGCAAGGATGTGGTAGACTTTAAAATTACTGTTATAAATGATACACAAGTCATTTTCAAGGCCTCCCACCTACTTCTTGGCTTTTCAGGGGTGCTAGAGGTGGGTCTATCCTTTGTGATTTTGGCTTTTCTCTCTCTTAGCTACCTCTGCTGGTAAAGTATCTATGGCTGACAACATTTTGATGTTTTCTTGCCATGGTTAAGGTCAGGTGTGCAACAAACTCATCTCCTGTATATTTTTGACTTCAGTGACATTTGAAAAATGAGATTGCTATGTGGGTCATGGGTCTTTATGTCTCTTCTTGTCCATGTATCTTCACCAAATATTAATTAGAGAGTTATCTCTGTGCTATTACTCCCACTCCTTCCAAAAATTCTACTCAAAAGAGAAGTTTAATTCTCTACTCTCACTGTAATGTCAAAATTTTCAGATGGTTTTTCCTGGAATTTTCTTTTATAGTTTTTAGCTCATTAGAACCCTTTCCCTCAATAAACACTCTGCTCTTGGATTCGGTCACATAGCATTACATGTTTAGTAAAAAGGGATTTATCTTCCCATGTGACAAAAAGTGACCCCTGAATTGTATTTTTATCTTTATCATAAATTTTAATAAAATTAAAATTATTCCTAAATTGAAGTACTGGATTGAAAAATTCCCATACTTTGTCCCCCCCCAACTTCTTCTTCATTCCATTCCTACCCCTACTTCTTCTTCCCTTCTTCTTCTTCTTCTTCTTCTTCTTCTTCTTCTTCTTCTTCTTCTTCTTCTTCTTCTTCTTCTTCTTCTTCTTCTTCTTCTTCTTCTTCTTCTTCNTCTTCTTCTTCTTCTTCTTCTTCTTCTTCTTCTTCTTCTTCTTCTTCTTCTTCTTCTTCTTCTTCTTCTTCTTCTCCTCCTTCTTCTTCTTCTTCTTCTTCTTCTTCTTCTTCTTCTTCTTCTTCTTCTTCTTCTTCTTCTTCTTCTTCATTCTCCTGTTCCAAACTTTCCTCCTCTTTATCCCTTTCTCCTCTCTTCTCCTTTTCCTCCTTCTTTACTGCTAATTCGAGTTATTTGTATTAAACTATTTTAATATTAGCTTTTAGAGGGTTTTTGCAAATAACAACCATAAGCACTAATCTATTTTTTAAAAAGCAACCCTAGGTAGATTCTACAATTAGTCTAAAAGAATAGACACCTTAATTTTATGTAAAAAAAATTTAGCAGATTAGGAATAAAACATCATACTAGACAGATACTTGATAAGCTTGATTGTCATGTAGAAAGGAGCAAACCGTGATGACTCATACATGTTCATATAAAATGAACACATCAATTAAACTGAGTAAATAACAGGTAAGGGAGTACACATGGGAGACACTGGGAGGACAATGCATGAATGCCAGCAAGCTTTATTCTCTACTCAGATGGAAACTGATTTCAAGGAGTAGCAATTCCAGCGTCGTCCTTCCTGAGCCTTAAGATATCAAAGGTTTAAAGACTAGCCCGACAGATTCCCAGGATTATCATTCCCATGTGTGAGAGCTAGCTAGCCATGACTCCACATTTGGAAGTCAGTTCCTAAGATTTTGATATTGGGACCTTGAAGGTTTTAGCTCTCTGTAATTCTTCCAGCTTTGAAGATCATACTCTCTAGCTTTGCATCATCAGAGCTCACCCATGCTTTACCCTGGCATTCTCTGAAACTTCTCAGTCTATTGTTACTACTGCTGCTGGAAATTCTGCTGCTTTTTCCTGTCTTCTCTCTTACTTGCATTCTGCCAGCTCAATTTCTGATAAAAATAAAAGTTTGGCAAAATAAGGTTATTCCGAAGAAGCATTTTATTGGGATTAATACTGCAATATTGGAAAAATAAATGAGCGTACCTCTTTCCTGGCTCAAAAGTTAGCAAAATAGCTTGATGATATATATCCAGGAGTGGACAGGGACATGTATGACTGATGCAAGTGCAAGATTGCATTTGCAGCAATGGTAGCACAGCTTCTAGTTTTATCAAGTACAGAACATTTATAGGGACAAAGTATAGTGAATAATCACCATGAGTTACTTAAGAAGTTGCCTGCAACTCATCTGCAGTGAACATAGGTAGATATCGATGGATATAGCTGTAACTATAATCATAACCATAGCCATAGATAGAGATAGACAGATAGAGAAGTAGATAGATAACAGATAGATAAAGGCGTTATAGCATTTGCCAAAACTTGGTTTCCCTATAATCCTGCTTTCCAAAATCAGTATAGTATATCTGGAGCAGTTGTGGCTGGATCAAGGACTCCATGATGGTGATGATGATGATGATGATGACCACAATGATAACAATGACGATGATGAAGGAGATGAAGACAACAATGAGGGTGAAGGTAATAATAATAAACCCTGGTTTCAGATGTAGTGGTACCTCCATAGGGAAATAATCAAGCTGCCACGGGGAAAGTCCAGTTAGTTACTAGAAAAGAGACTACTTAAATGGCAGGCGTCAGGGAAAAATGTTTGACTGGCTTGCTAACAGTAGTTTCACTCATATATATGAATGAAAACACTATAGCACACTTATAACAAAGACTTAAAAGAAATCTCATTTTTAAACTAATACTCTCAACAGCATTTAACAGTACTTAATGGTATATAATAATCCTTAACAGTGCCAAGCCCCTGTACAAGTGCAGTAGAAGAGTTGGGCCCCTCTGATCTGCCTCTAAAGGGATGAGTTTTGCTACTGGCTAAATTGCTGCAATATCATAATGAAAAGAGGAGGGAACAGGATGTGGTTAGTAGATAAAGTTGACTATTAAGTTCTCTTGATCTTCCAAGTCTTTCTTTCACACTTTGTGTAACAAACAATTTTTAAAAGATCTCATGGGCTCACTGGAATATGGGAATAATATGCATTGAATGCTTTGTAATTATCCACACATAAGCATTATGGCTCTGCATCACATCCTGAAATTAAACCCTGATGTAAGCCAGACTACAGTTTCTCACACTGGCTAAAAATAGAGAAGTAAATGCGCACATCTGTGTTCTCTAGATCTTTCCTATATGCATGAAAACTCTAAAGACAATTAAGCATTATTAGTAAAATTTTAGTAGAGGAAATTACTTTTTGAAGGACGACCTGGCTGATATCAGATCTTCTGCTAAGCATCTCACAGTTCTTAATTGGTGTGATTGTCTCTGAATAGTTCCAAACCTTTGAATATTCTTTGGGAGATGTTGACTGATAAGAGCTGAATGAGCAACGTGGATGGACATATGGTCTGAAACAAATCACGGAAGTTAATAAATGGTATCCAACTATGAAGACGGCATGTCAGAGAGGATAGGGAAGATTGCTCACCGTGGGAAGAGAGTGTGAAATAAAAATGGGGCAAATTTGTGAAAAGTCCTGCAAGTGCTGAAACCACTTGATAAGCCCCAGGGTTTGTGGAGCAAAGTGGCTCAAGTAAGAACAGGTTTTGTGGCTTAGGCTTCTACTTGGGATGGGATTGCGTTTTCCTATATAATTAGATGCCTAATTGTGCTCCTACACTTAGCGGATACGTTTACAGCACCATGTAATTGTGATTTATTTCAAAGCTTTTCATAATGGGAACCCACCACTGCTCCCATATCAGCGTGCCATGTTTAATTGCTGAAACTATTTGTGAAGCTCTGACTTGCTCTGACTAGACTGAGTAAATTGGAAGGCTGTTTCATGGTGCTCAGTCTAGGGAGCTTCTAAACACTAAAGTTTTTCATGTACTTCCAATTAAGCCACAAACGTAATAACAAATCACCAATATAGGCTATTAGTATTGAAAATTAGAGCATTGGTCAGAGAATATAATACTTGTAGTGATCAAGCTATTTATGAGGAAAATACTACTATGCACTGGGATTTAACAATTTTATTCTTAGGAATTTATCCTAAGAGAATAATTATATATATATATGAGTTTAAATAAATATACAAAACTGTGTTGTTCAGATGATGTAAAATTTGAGCAAACAATTGATGTTCAATATACTATAGACAGCTATAAGGCTACAGAAATGCTAGAAATGCTATAACAGAAATGAATTAATTGATGTGGAAAATTTTACTATTAAATATTGTTAGTATTCAGCCAAGTTGATAATTCTAAATTGGCAATGAATAAAAATCACTATTTAATCTTAAAATGATAAAATGTAGACGATCATCCCTAAAAATGCTAATAGTTGCAGTTCTATATGATGTAAAATAATTTTCCTTTCTTCCCTATATAATGAAAAAGTTTGTCTCATCTTGTTAATATCTTCTTAAAAAAAACCTTTTTGATTTTAAAACTTTGATCTGGAATTCACTTAATGCAAAGGAATAGAAAAAGATAGTGAAAACTCTGGGTTTTTCTAGAAATTTCTTTAATACTATGAACCTGTGCCCAGATTGATGTTCAGAAGGCTAAGATGGGATTTTTCCTGGTACAGTGGGGTCTCGTTGACTGCCCTCATTGGACATCGTTCTGATTGAGTGCTACTCATACAGAAGAGGGTGTAGATCATGTTTAACACTCTTTCTCTCTCCAGCACTGAAATAACAAAACTGTAACACTGCCTGCCTAAAGTTATGTACCTAGTGGTACCTAAAGTAACAAAAGCAAAAATGTCTACAGTCCCCATACCATCAGGTGATTAAGTAAAAGATGTTAAATCAAAAAGGAAGCAAAACATTGACATCTTCCTTACATTGTCTTTCTGTCCATGCCTAAGGATACATTAAGGAGAGGCTAACTGCACTGCAGCCACAAATAATGCAATACTTGCTCTATTTACGGCTCTTTCTCAGAAAGTACTGTGGGGATTTTCATAAAGCCTCTGGAAATCCACTGATTTCTATACAAATTAGAAGTTAGCTACACACATACACACACACACACACACACACGCACACACACACACACTTTAGTTTTTTTCTATGGCATCTTATTTCAACACACATTTTAAGTTTTTCTTGATCTTGTTGAACCACTTATTCATTAACACCAGAATAATCGAGGAAACCCTGCTGGGAATCTACTCAGCGTACCTAGGAGGATAATTCCCAGCCTATGTGTTCATATAAGTATGTGAAGCTTAATTACTGTTCGGTATCATGATTAGACCCTAAAAGAGATCTCACAGTTTTTAAAGGAAAGCCTGAGATAATATAAATGTGTTATAAAGAATATCAAAGGGTCTTGCTTAAACCAAGAAGTGTATAATAAGAGCAAGACAAAAACCTGTGAAATAAAAAGCAGATACACTCTAACATCAATTTTGACTTTGTGCTTAAGTAATTTCTTTAGAAAGGAGATTCACATGGTGGCATATAGCAGAAGTTATTTCATAAGTTGTAGATGAGCATTATACTTATGCATTTATAAAATTAAATTTTTAGTTTATTTGTGTTGCAATTACTTCCAATGATAATTGTGAGTCCCTAGAAATATATCTCTTCTATGGAAAAAAATGAAACAAAAATACAAAAATATAATAAAGACAAAGAAGAGAATGTATAATTTAAATGAAAAATAAAATGTCCCAATACTCAGAGAATTTATTTGATTGCTCTATTTGCCATGAGTTTCTCTGAGAAGCAAAGTATTTTTTATTGATGATTATTCTATCACTTCCAGTATTCAAGTTGCATTTTGAGGATAAAATATTTTCAAAATGTATTCAGTTTCACAAATTAATTTACAGCTTCATTATCTGGAGAATTAAATATTCTAAGGAAACATTTTAAAATGTCATTATAAATATTACATATGGAAGTAAATTTAGTTTTAGTTTGCTATTTGGTAGGAAATGATTTATTTGAGTGAGTTCTGTTTGTAGCAGTGCTGAGTTAATGTGTAGCCAGCATGTGTGTGTGTATGTGTGCATGTGTCCATGTGTGTGTGCGTGTGTTTTGTGTGTGTGTGTGTGTGGTGTGTGTGGTGTGTGGTGTGTGTGTGTGTGTGTGGTGTGTGTGTGTGTGTGTGTGTGTGTGTGTGTGTGTGTGTGTACATTCCCATGGGCATACACAAGGTGAGAGAGGAGCATGTTGGCCTGGTGTAGCACTCATGGCCTTGTAACTTTTACATACAGCATCTCAATGAACCTAGAGTTTTTCTTAGACATGGCTGAATGGCAAGTGAACGCCAGCCATCCTACGGTGTCTGCCCAATTTCTCCTAAAGCTTAGATTAAATATGTGTACATGGGCATGCTTTTTTTTTTTTCTTGTATGTGGAGTGTCAAAAGTGATGTTCTCGTGTTTGCAAAGCAGTGTCTTATTTTGCCCTTTAAATGTAACTGTATTAAAGTTCCTACTTGTGGGCTTCATAAACAATAGACTCTTGGCAAATCTTAATTCTACCAAACCTAAAACCGAACATTTTCTAGAAGAGAAAAAGCAAACAGCCAACTGCTAGATCTATTGCCTAATACTTTGGTACTCTCTGTGTCTCTGTTTGTCTTTGTCTTTGTCTTTGTCTGTCTCCCTGTCTTGTGTCTCTGTGTCTGTGTCTTTGTCTCTGTCTCTCTGACTCTATGTTACTCTCTGTCACTCTCTGTCTCTGTTTCTATGTCTCTGTCTCTGTCTCTCTCTGTCTCTGTTTGTCTCTGTCTGTCTGTCTGTCTGTCTGTCTGTCTGTCTGTCTGTCTGTCTCTCTCTCTCTCTCACACACACACACACACACACACACCTTCCCATTACATACATATTTTCGTATTTGTTACCCAACTCAAGAACTGCAGTAGTTCATTGGGTAGAAAACGATATTCAAGAAGGAAAATGAAATTTTTCTATTGTGATTTGAACATATACATCTATAAACCCTCTTTTCAAAAACAAGCAAACAAATAAACAAACAAGCAGGGTCTCAGATGATTTGGTAAGGGCTGTGGAGTGAATGCTAATATTCTCCTATCATTGACTATTTCTGAGCACTGGATCCCCAATATTGAATATCATTATAAATCATTGTCTGCTTGCACAGTCTATGTTTCCAGGAGTTTCTTTTTGCTTAACTTTTCCAGTATCTGTTATTTCAGTTGTGAATATTGAATTTGTTAGTCATGAATGGGGCATTTAGATCCCATAGCAATCAACTTTTACCAAACTAGTACTTCAGAACTGCCTTTGTATAGCTAGTTTTTCTTTGATTTTTCACACTGATATTTCTTCAAGATGGAAATATTAATAAATATGTATTAAACATAGCATGCCCGTGATAAAGCAAAAAACCTAACCCGTTGTCTTAATACTGAACATTCCAGGAAAGTATTAAAGAGATTCCCTGGGTAGTTCTAAAACAAAAGAGGGCTGAATCAATTCTTTGCTCAATCTCTGCAAGTGGAACACTACAGCTCATTGCACATCTTCCCTCAGGAGATACAATGGGGGGAATGATGGGTATTAAAAACAAAATCAATAGTAGTTCTTGTTTTTCTATGCCAGCTGTTTGAAGAGGTGCCCCACTCTCCAGAATTAGCTGATTATTATTTCAACTTTAGACAATATTCTACATTTAAAAAAAAGGATAATTGATTGAAGATGAAGGACTGGTCCTACTGGTATGTATTATGTGACATCTTGGGAGGTCAAATATATATGATGTAGATGACGGGAAGTCTGAAGAAAAATCTAGCAGCAATATTCAAGCTGATCACAAACAGCCATCAAAGCACAGCTTTTAGCTTCAAAAGGTTGAAAATAAAATGAATCATGTCTTTAGTCACTCAGTGCGTTTCCTTGCCAGGCTGTGACAGTGTAAGGCTGGTTTTATACTCTTGTTGCTTTTGGTAGAAAGAATAACTTGAGTTTGGCTTAGATTTTTAAAGCCTTTCCTACAGAGCATAAATCATGGGCATCCTGACGGACCATATGTAACACCATTAAGCAGCCTCTGTAGCTATAAAAATCTAAGTGTTCCCCTTAGGGAATAAAAATAGAACTCCACTTTAACAGTCCCGTTGGTCAATGAAAAGAAAATACTATTTCATATACTGTCTGAGCCCTGATGAATCCCCACTGACACATCTTAAAGATCAATCAATTCCATGTGGTTCTAGACTCAGGGTAAAGCTTTCCTTTATATTTTATTTGTTGGATCCCATGAATATGCTATCAACAGCAGGTAAGTATTAAGCAATAGACTCTAGAGCCCCTGGGCCTGGGTTCCCATTTTTTTCCTCAGCATTTGTTCCTCTAACCTTACAGGGTCTCAACTTTCATATCTCTACTATGCAGATAATAACAGGATCTGCTCATGAAGCTCTTTTTTGAGTTATATTATGTAGGTACATGTTTACTCAGCTCTCTGTAAAGAGCCATAACTACGGTTGAGGAGTTAAGACAACTAGTTTACCCTGTTTTATAATTCCATGTATATTTTTGATTCCACTAGGCAGTTGTGCTGAGCCTAGAATGTCTGGGATGGATTTCTTTCCACTTCTTGTACTTGCAGCAAAAATATTAGTAGGGGCTGGTTAGTTGTCCCCCTTTCTCCTTTGCCTTCCTCTTCCTCCTCTTCCTCCCTGTCTTCACATAACTAGCCTGAGATTATTCCTCACATTATGATGCATTCACATTTAGGAAAATTGGACTTCTTACATGACAGCTGCTTTTTAACACCATTCCAGCTGCAATACTCTGTTCTGCCCAGAACTAATGAACTTCACTTCTGGTACATCTGCTAATCAAAGGAGAAACTAGGACAAATTAAGTTCAAGAGGATTATAAAAAAAATCCATCTCTTGATTTGAGTAGGTTCACATGTAGAAAGGAACTGACATGATTATCCCTGGATACCATCTGCTTTAATATTTAAAGTAATTTCTAAGGGATAAGGAGTAACTCAGCTTTACAACTTGTGCTAGCATGTTCATCTATAGGTTCAATAGCTAGTGTGTGTGTGTGTGTGTGTGTGTGTGTGTGTGTGTACACGCGCCTGTGCGTGTGCACGTTTGCACGCGTTCAGGTAATCAGGACTAAGAGGGAAGTGTTTTTCCTCAGTAAGTCTTCTCTCTAGCCCAATTATTTTCCTTTTCAAAAGAAAAATTCAGGCAATAATCTTAGTGAAATTAATGTTAGCAATGTAATCTTTACAACCGATATGTCAGTACTCTATTGCAATGCTGAAATGATTAAATGTGGTAGTTCATTGCCAAGCCCTAAGAGTAGACACCTTTAATCCCAGTACTTATGGAGCAGAGGTAGACTCATCTTTGTGGTTCATGACCAGCCTGTTCTACAGAGGAAGTTCCAGGACAGCCAGAACTATACAGATAACAGAGAAACCCTATCTCAAAAAAAGTGGGTGGTTTATTCCTTGATATGATGTATTGATATTTCTTCACCTTCTTCACTTTAGCCAAATATATATCATACAGATAACAAATTTTCTTCTTTCTCCTCTTTATCCCTTCCTCCAATCCTGATTAATATTAGTACTTTTCAAAGAATATATCATTCATCTTATTCAGGTTCTTCAGGATTGTCTTACTGTCCTTAGAATAACAGAACCCTCAATGTAGCTTTTTACAGTCTCATAGTTCTATCCGCTGGTTATGTCCCTAGTCCAGATTCATGCCTCTAACTCAAAGACACTCTCTTTGTTTAATTTCTTCAAACATATCATGGATTTTTCTACATGATGTTTTGTCAACCTTACTCCTTATGTCTAGAATTCTTACCCTGTGGGGACAAATCCTGAAAATGAGAGTTCTACCAGAAAAGAAGATTCCCTGAAACTGTTACTGAAAAATGGATTTACAGAAGGAATTAGGGTATTGAGGGAAATTCTGGAGCAATGAATATCTGAAAGAGAAAACTGGAAATCAGACTAATAGTGAACAATCTGAGAATCCAAGCATTAGTTGGATGACAAGGGTGGACCAAAGCACACCTTGGAGAGAGTTATGTAAGGTTATAGTGTAACTATTAACACCTGACTCTAACGGCAAGCACATGGATGGTGCGAAGCTTAGTGGAAATGACAGTAGGAAGAGTTATTTACACGGAAGGAGGTGAAGAAAGCAGATCACGTCAGGGTGGTCAGTGAGCCTCCTGATTTTGTTCTTGATAACCTTCAGTTATGAACACTTACTCCTTCAAAATCTCAGATTACAATGGTAGCCTGGTACTATACCAATCGGAAATTGTGAGTCCAGAGGGTTATTCCTGATGAGAATTCTCAAACAATGAGAAATTCTTTTTTTTTTTTTTTTTTTTTTTTTTTTTTTTTTTTTTTG
>NC_034606.1:16726199-16728420 GCF_900095145.1 Mus pahari | reverse complement strand
AACTCACTTTGTAGACCAGGCTGGCCTCGAACTCAGAAATCCGCCTGCCTCTGCCTCCCGAGTGCTGGGATTAAAGGCGTGCGCCACCACGCCCGGCCACAATGAGAAATTCTTAAACAGGTACTAAGAAACAAGATTATTGGCACCATGAAGATAGAGATCATGTCTGTTTTAGTCATTACTTAATCTCTAGTGTCTAACATTGTAGTTTGTAGTTCAAAGACTTTCATATATGTTGTATTTAGGCACAGAGTATGACAGATGAGGTGCTCTATTTTTCACCCATATGTACTAGATAATCAGGTAGAAGTTTATGAAAACTTGTGTGCTGATATGAGTCTGCTAACTCCCTGGTCCATTTCATGATTGTAATCCTGTATCATATAGTAACACTTTTCTCAGACTTTTCTTCTGGCTTCTTGGAAGAAAGCTTGGGGAGAAGAAAATGAGGCTAGAGCCAATTCATGATAGCTGACGAAGAGAGACTTTAAACTATTCTGTAATCATTTAAATATATATATATATATATATATATATGTATATATATATATATATATAAGCTTGAATCTAAAAGCTTGGAAGTATTAACACCATTATGATTGACAAATGCTTTGTGTTAGGGTTTAATTTTTTCTTCTGAAGGGACAGCTTGGATAAAAGCACACCACATAGAGCAGTACTAGAGCAGTTTTCTGTCTCTCTATAAGTTGCCCTGCATCTCTATGGGAAGAAGCCATTGCAATGAAGAGCTACCTCTCACCAGATGGGTGCAGACTGGTTCCTACGCTTCTTTGGAGTGGTGGGATCATCCTGCATTTGCTAACCATGAGGTGGCTCCATTTTAATCCATTCAACATTTTAACTCAAGTATTAATACACATAGCCACTTATAGTAAATGAAATTTCTCCCTTTAAATGCATGAATAGCTTCTGTTTTTAAATTGGAGTCATCAACATGTTCCATGTTTCAAGAAAACATCAGTTTTGTGACAGGCAGATATATTTTTAAAAATCTCCTTTATATTTCCATCTTTTTCTTGTTATTTAGGTATGTTGAGTTTGTGTGCTTTTGACTAATATTGTTTTGGGTACTGATCAATCAATTATGATTTTGGCTTTAATTCTATCACTAGATATAAGAAAACATGTAGAAGACAACTTTCTTTTTTCACTTTTTGCTCAGACAAACACAGGACACAATATGGAAGTGGGTTAACTCTTCATTACTCTTGAGATCTCAACAGAACTCCTTTACTCTTTTAAATGACTATCAACTCCAACTGAAGAGAAATTAGAGAAGATATATATTCTTCTCTGGTCTTGCCTTTACTAGTATAGTTAAAATTGCTGATATGGAGATCTCACTTTGTAGGTGACTGAACCCTCTTGGAGAATACAGCTGGGTTTCAGTGCATTAGTAGATGAATTAAGGAATGGATCAGAATCTCACTGTCTGCTCTGCTTGTACAGACAGATATGGTTATGGTTTCGTATAAAGGCTAGACTTTCATAGTGTTTTATAAAGATGGCCAAAATTAGTACACGTAGATCACTAAAATGCCTAAATGTAGTTGGACTTGGCCAGTTATAATGTCTCTGTTGTGGAAACTACTGGGACAAGTAAAGCACATTGGCAATACTAACTCTTCTACTGGAGGATCTCATTTTAAACATTTACCTGTTTTAATTTTACATTTCTCATGATAGTTAGGCAGGCTCTTTTAGGAGAACTCCTGGGGATAAATGTATATGTAACCCTCTAGCCATTCTTCGAGAAGTACTAAATATCTAGTCAAGCAACTGCCCTTTCCATGTTTGAGAACAGCATCAAATGAAACTCCACTCCATTGTTATACCTCCAAATCCGTTCTAATCATAGGCACTTGGCAGAGGACATTTCAGCGCTGTTTGGTTGAAACCCTAGACTCATCTTAGGGAAATTAGTTCAATGTGGGGAAAAATGACTCTTAGAGGTATAAGGTCAGTAAGAGATCTACAAAGAACAGTGAAATCATGTCCTTACAGCTGCAGTGAGAGATTCACTGGCTGTTTATGCTGAGTTTCACTGCAGGTTTTCCTTGTGAGAAGAGCCTTAGCTCTCTTGGAAATGTTACTTTCAATGGAAAGCAAAACAGAAATACAACTGTCTGCAAAAAAAAAAAAAAAAAAAAAAAATGCTCGAGGCAAGGTTATTTAAAAGAAATTTATTCTTACAGGTTTG
>NC_034606.1:16712868-16726132 GCF_900095145.1 Mus pahari | reverse complement strand
CACTGCAGGTTTTCCTTGTGAGAAGAGCCTTAGCTCTCTTGGAAATGTTACTTTAAAAGGAAAGCAAAACAGAAATACAACTGTCTTAAATAAAAAAAAAAAAAAAAAAAAAAAAAAAATGCTTGAGGCCGGGTTATTTAAAAGAAATTTATTCTTACAGGTTTGGAAACTAAGGTAGGAAATCTATTAAGATCAGGCTGCCAACATCCAAGAAGGTTCATTTTTATCATTTTTTTTTTTTAAAAGTGGAAAGGTGAGACAAGCTGTTCTCCACATGGAAGAAGAGCATAAGAAACCAAACTTGCTGTTGCAAACTTTCTTCATCACACTGATCTACACATGAGGTAAAGAGGGCTTGGGCCTTATTTATTTCAAATCTTCTGTTAGCACCTTCATGTCACCATGGCTGTTTCTGGGAGCTCATTTGTTAATGCATGAATTTTGAGGAACATAAGTTCTCCTGCATGCCCATGATCTGGTAGGATGCTTAAATGTATAATTTTTTTCCAACATCATTAAATATTTTACAATCAAATGAAGATGATATGAAAATGAATTATATCGACTCTTTCCACTTTAAAGTTAAAAGGTCGATTTTTCCAGAAGAAAGAGTAAGCAAGGCATTGGAAGGGCTAATCTACCTTGTCTCTGTTGTGTAACTCATGCTTAAAGATGAGCCCAAATAGCTAGTGCTGTAAACATTAATACAGACAAGTCAAAGACAGGCTCTGGTTCAGAGAGAGGGAGATTAAAAACTCGTATTAAACATAATATGCACAAGAGGGGTACAATTAGGGGGAATCAATATAATCATTCTTTTACACTCTTCCTTGCCACCTTCCATTTAAGAATGTATTAATAATGCCTTGCAGAAAGGCTTTTTTTTTTTTAAACTAAATGAAGATTAGTGGTAAAAGCCAGAGTGTTCCCTAAAACACACATCTGTGGGCAAGTGCATTGTGCCACCAGACAGAAGCACTGGTAAGGTTAAGACAACCTAAACCCCAGGAAATCTCAGAATTTAGAATGGTAGTTATGAGGACAGCTCCCTGCCAAACTGTCTGATCTGGAAGAAGTAACCATGACACTGCACTGAGAGGACCATGACAATCAGTCACATAGCATAAAAACCTAGAGTTTCTCTATGATAATGAGGTATGTCGCATGCCCCAAGTGTTTAGCCAATGTGCTTTCCTACCCGAGCATTCAAGGTATTTAATCCCTGGTTTACCCTGAGTAGTATGTTGCATTCACATCCATCATCAAATAAAGCAGTTTGGATAAAAAAAAAAGACAATCTCGTTCCTCAAGTGTGAGAGGAGAGCGTAGAGTCTAAAGAGCAATGCCTAAGTCTCCTGGAGAAAGACTTCTCTCCAGCCGCTCTGCTCTGTAGTCTCTACACTTACTCACAACCACGCCAGATTTCACTCAGGTCCCCTGGAGGGGAAGTGAGGACACAGACCTGAGTTCCCAATTCCCTCAGTCCCCAGCTATGTCTGACTACACAGGAGACTGAGAGCCACAGCAGCCTCCCAGCCCCAGGTGTTTCTCATCCTGGACAACATGGGCTATCAAGGGCTATGCTCTGCCTCCCCATTGAGCGGCTTGTTGGTGGCACTCAGGCACTCCAGTGACAAGGCAGACATGCAGCCCAACATATAACCTCCTTTATTTAGTAGATATTTATCATATTTTTGTTTACTATTTACTAAGAGCCTGCTACATACCAACAACTGAACCAAGGGTACAATGATTCTGGAGTGTGTATGTGCGTATGTTAAACCACTGTCAGTTCATTGATAAATCTCCATATTTTCATATTCACATACAAAAATTGCAAGTGAAATTGAAGAGTGTACTATGTACTGAAAGCTTGACAAAATTTTGTAAAATTATTATTTTATTTCTGCATTGATTGTTAAGAAAGTTATATTAGTATCAAACTATACCTTTGCACTCAATAGTCATGAGAAATGTGCCAAACATGTCAGGGTCTTATGGCTTTATGTGACATGTTTAACTTTGCTCCACTGTGACTAGTAGCTTCTGACTCTCCATGATGTAAAGTGTTTTGGTAATGCCTGGACTATGTTTTACTACATTTTGAGCTTAATGACATCCCGTTATTCAATAACCCCAAAGGAGACATCATACACACAGTCTGTGCCTCTTGTCCATGCAAAAGTCGCACTTAATAGTTCGTCAGAACTGCTAGAGAGCAGATTTATACTGTTTGCTCTCACCTAGATTTTTGGCAGAGCCTACCCCTCCTCACCAAAACATATGTTGAGTGGGGGTAAACAATCATGGATAAATAGGCTTTCAAGGAGAGCCTTCAGTGTTATAGTAACTACTTCAGACTAATCCCACCTTAAATCAGTAGAGTATGATTCTTTAAGAACTCAGAAAAAAAAAAAAACCAAGGAATAAAAACACACAGCTGATTTAGATTGTCTTCTTTGCCTGCACATGGCATTCATGGCAGAGTAAAGGCTGCAGAACATTTCTTGCTGGGTTGCATGACTTGTATATTAAGGAGTACAGAACATCGCAGGCTGCTTTTGAGAGCAGTGCTTTATATTTCTTTGGAGGGAAAAAAATGCGTAGAATTTTTAAAGAGACCGTTTTAGCATGTGTTAATGGCTGCACATCTGAGAATGTCAGTACCAGCTTTAGTAGGATTTCTTTCTATTCCTGTTCTGCCACATGGAAATGTGAGATCTGAAATACTATTTCATTAGCCTGCAGGCTCTTTCAGCCTGGTGTTCTCAATAGCCATTGCTTAGTCTGTAAGGATAAGCATGTCTTTTCCGTGGAAAGGAGCAGGTATCGTTGGGGATTTAGTACACTTGAAATGGAGAAGCTTCCCTTCCGAGGATGATTTGGTAATCCTGGAAAAGACCAGAGGTTTAGAGATGTACCTGGCCTTTGTACTTTTACTAATGGTAGTTTACAGAGCTGAGACAGAATGATTCCACATGCCATCTGTAGCAATGACATCTCCCCTCAGCCCCCCTCCCCCACAACACAGTTCCAAAATGAAAGCTTCAATTATGAAAGTTAATGAAGGATAAAGATAGTGAATAAAGGAAGAACACATAGAAGGTCTTGAATTTTTCATGGGTCAAAGTTTTGTACTGTACAGTGTTTTAATTCTTTCTAATAGATGCTTAAAAATATGTTAACCAATTTGCTAAACATTGCTTTATTCCACCCAAATATTCCATGATTATTGAAATCAAACAAACAAAACACTCTGTGTTTCCCAACTATTACTAATGTTTTTTCACTGTGTATCAGTCAGTGCCTATAGAATATTCGGTTGCGTCATTCGCTATATACAGATAGCAAACTGATGAATTGGGTTCTTTGATTCATGCCATCTTCAGAAAGATAATCAGGTAGTTTGTGTAGGGATCCATTAGCCATATACATCAGAGACACCATCCAAGGCCAGAAATACTTTTAATTGGAGTATATTTAAGCACTGAAAGCTGGATATTCTACCTTTCTGTTTTGGGACAGAATTTCCCATGACATATACTTATCTGGATATCAAAGGTCCTGAACAGAAAACATCTAATCACATGAAGGATCATAGATAGATTCATTTTGTATTGTATATTTTCTTTATTTGCATTTCAAATGTTATCCCCTTTCCAGATCACCCCTCTAAAACCCCCTATATCATCCCCACTCCTCCTGCCTCTGTGAGGGTGCTCCTCCACTCACACACACACTGCCTCCTTCCCACCCTGGCATTCCCCTACACCACACCGGGGCATCAAACTCCCTCAAGCCTAAGGGCCACTCCTCCAACTGATGCCCAACAAGACCAACCTGTGCCATATATGTGCCCAAAGCCCTGGGTCCATCCATATGTATTTTTGGTTGGTGATTTTTGGTTTGGAGCTCTAGGGGGTCTGGCTAGCTGACACTGTTGCTCCACCCATGGGGCTACAAACCCCCTCAGCTCCTTCAGTCCCTTCTCAACTCCTCCACAGGGGACCCCACACTCAGTCCAATGGTTGGCTGTGAGCAGAGTCTCTCAGGAGACAGTTATTATCAGGCTCCTGTGAACAAGCACTTCCCAGCATCCACAATAGCATCCCAGTTTGGCGACTGTATATGGGATGGATCCCCAGGTGGGGCAGTCTCTGGATGCCCTTCCCTTCAGTCTCTGCTCCACACTTTGTCTCTATATTTCCTCCTGTGAGTATCTTGTCCCCCCTTCTAAGAAGCACTGAAACATCCACATTTGGTCTTCTTTCTTGAGCTTCATATGGTTTGTGAATTGTTTCTTGGGTGTTACAAACTTTTGGTCTAATTCCACTTATCAATGAGTATATACCATGTGTGTTCTTTTGTGACTGAGTTCCTTCACTCAGGATGATATTTTCAAGTTCTATTAATTTGCGTGTGAATTTCGTAAAGGAATTATTTTTAATAACTGAATAGTATTCCATTTTATAAATGTACCACACTTTCTGTATCCATTCCTCTGTTGAGGGACAACTGGGTTGTTTCCAGCTTCTGACTTTTATAAATATGGCTGCTATGAACACAGTGGAGCATGTGTCCTTTTTTTTTTTTTTTTTTCCGAGACAGGGTTTCACTATGTAGCCCTGACTGTCCTGGAACTCACTTTGTAGACCAGGCTGATCTCGGACTCAGAAATCTGCCTGCCTCTGCCTCCCAAGTGTTGGGATTAAAGGTGTGTGCCACCATGTCCAGCTTGTATGTGTCTTTATTACATGTTGGAGAATCTTCTGAGTATATGCCCAGAAGTGGTATATCTGTGTAGTAATATGTACAATTTTTAGCGGAATCACCAGGCTGATTTCCAGAGTGGTCGTACCAGCTTGCAATCCCACCTGCAATGGAGGAGAGTTCCTTATTCTCTACATCCTTGTCAGCCTCTGCTCTCACCTGAGTTTTTGATCTTAGCCATTCTGACTGGTGTGAGGTGGAATATCAGGGTCATTTTGATTTGCAATTCACTGATGACTAAAGATGTTGAACTTTTCTTTAGGAGAAAGGGTATTGTTTCCCTAATTTCTTTCTCTCCCCATTTATGCTTTGAGTATAGGAAGGCTTTGAGTGTAGGAGCAAAGGGTATAGTAGCCTGGGCTGGCATTTGTGTTCTATTAGGGTCTGTATGACATCTGCCCAGGATCTTCTAGCTTTCATAGTCTCTGGTGAGGAATCTGGTGTAATTCTGATAGGTCTCCCTTTATATGTTACTTGACCTTTTTCCCTTACTGCTTTTAATATTCTTCTTTCTTTCATTCACTTGGTGTTTTTACTATTATGTGGCAAGAGGAAATTTTCTTCTGGTCCAATCTATTTGGAATTCTGTAGGCTTCTTGTATGTTTATGGGCATCTCTTTCTATACAGATACTAAATACCAAAGTTAAATCAGGATCAGATAAACCACTTAAACTGTCCTGTAAACACTAAAGAAATAGAAGCAGTCATTAATAGCCTCCCAACCTAAAAAGCCTAGGACCAGATAGGTTTAGTGCAGAATTCTATCAGACCTAAAAAGAAGACCTCATACCAATACTCTTCAAACTATTCCACAAAATAGAAACAGAAGGAAATAGAAGGAACACTACCAAACTTGTTCTATGAAGCTAGAGTTATGCTGATACCAAAACCACACAAAGACCCCCAAAAGAAATGGGACTTCAGACCAATTTCCCTTATGAATATCAATGCAAAAATACTTAATAAAATTCTCACAAACCATCTCATTGTGTCCTGAATTTCCTGGATGTTTTGGGTTAGTAGCTTTTTGAATTTTGTATTTTCTTTGACTCTTGCATTAATGTTTTCTATGGTATCTTGTGCACCTGAGATTCTCTCTTTTATCTCTTGCATTCTGTTTGGTGGTGCTTGCCTCTATGACTCCTGATCTCTTCCTTAGTTTGTCTTTCTTTAGGGTTGTCTCTCTTTGTGATTTCTCTACCATTTCTATTTCCATCTTTGGTCTTGGATGGTTTTGTTCAATTCCTTCACCTGTTTGATTGTATTTTCCTGTAATTTTAAGGTATTTTTTTGTGTTTCCTTTTTAAGGACTTCTACATTTTTTTCTTTGATCTCCTATATTTTTTAAAGGAACTTATTTATGTTCTTCTTAAAGTCCTCTATCATCATCATGAGATATGATTTTAAATTAGAGTCTTGCTTTTCTGGTGTGTTGGGGGTATCCAGGGCTCACTGTGGTGGGAGAAATGGGTTTGGATGGTTTTAAATATCCTTGGTTTCTATTGCTTGTATTCTTGCCCTTGCCTCTCATCATCTTGTTATCTCTGGTGTTAGCTGTTCTTGCTGTCTCTGACTGTGGCTTGTCCCTCCTACAATCCTGTGTGTCATTTCTCTTATGAGACCAGATCTCTCTGGGAGAAATTTGGGTTTAGAGAGCCGTCGCACAGGGTAAGCTCCAGAGCACAGAAGGAAACTGGGAGGATCCTGTCCATGACTGCTCCTTGGTTCCCATGTCCTGATGGCTCTCTTTTGGTCCTTCTTGGTCCAGGAATTTGGTCAGAATTGGTGGTATTACCTGTTCTCACAGGTATGTTAGCACTCTTTGGAGACCATTTCTCTTCAGACAGTATTTGAGTATGGAGAGCTCTAGGCACAGAGAGAAACCTAGATCAATTCATTTTGAATCTCAGGTCTTAGAATTAGACACATATTTTTGCAAGGCCTCATTGAAGCTCTCATAGTCATTCTTCTGGCAAAAGAATACCATATACCCATCTCATGTCTTTCAGACATTAATTGGACTTAAAGATTTACATGGGCTTCCTATGTTGCTACTGAAAACATATCTAGGTTCATGAAGCAGTAAAAAATAACACTGTTTACAAGGAACTCATGTGTAATGTGTGTACACAGTAATAATCTGCCATAGACTGCCATAAGAAATTAGATGAGGTGTCTTGGTCTTCCTTATAGTTCTGGAAGGTAGAAGTCTAAGATAAAGGTCTAGAGAATTGGGATTTTGGTGAGTGCTCTTTTTCTAGCTTTTAGACAAAGGCTTTCTCACTATGTTCTCATAGTTACTTTTCTTTTGTTTTCTTTTCTTTTCATTTCATTTTTTTATGCATTGTGATGGTTAGGGTTTTCTCTTATTTTATTTGTTTGTTTTGTCAACTTGACGCAAGCTAGGTTCATCTGAGAACAGTGAACCTCAGCTGAGAAAATGTCTCCATCAGATTGGTCTGTAGGCAACTCTATGGAAGCATTTTTCTGCTTGAAATGATATGGAAAGGGACAGTCTAATGTGGGTTATGCTATCCCTGGGGCCAGTAGTTGTGATTGAATAAGACAGAAAACTGAGTGAGCCATGGAGAACCAGGATGTAAGTAGTGATCCCACATGGATTCTGCTTCAGTCATTGTCTCTGGTTCCTGCCTTCACTTTTCTCTAGAACAAGCTATAATTCTTTTAAAGCTGAAATAAGCCCTTTCTTCCCCAGGTTGCTTTGTGTCATGGTGTGTATCACAGCAATAGAGAGAAAATTGATACGTTTCATCAGAGGCAGAGAAAATATTATATCTCTGAAACATTTCTTGTCAGGATACTTATCCTGTTTTTTTTTTCTTTTCCATTTTTTTATTAGTTATTTTCTTCATTTTCATTTCAAATGCTACCCTGAAAGTCCCCTATACCCTCCCCCCACCCCACTCTCCTACCCACCCGCTCCCACTTCTTGGCCCTGTCATTCCCCTGAATTGGGGCATATAAAGTTTGCAAGACCAAGGTGCCTCTCTTCCCAATGAAGGCCGAATAGTCCATCTTCTGCTACATATGCAGCTAGAGACACGAGCTCCGGCAGTACTGGTTATTTCAAATTGTTGTTCCACCTATAGGGTTGCAGACCCCTTCAGCTCCTTGCGTACTTTCTCTAGCTCCTCCATTGACAGCCCTGTGTTCCATGTGACTGTTTTATATGGGTCTGTCGTAGTTTTGTGATCACTGTGTTCCATAGCCTCATCAGTTTGAACACTTAGTCCTCAGTTCATGCTGCTGTTCACAGACGTTATGGACCTTTGAGGAGATGGAGCCTTTCTGAATGAATCACACCACTGAGGGTGAGGTGTGAGGGATGTATGGACTTTTCCCACTTCCTGTTCTCTCCCTCTACTTCCTGTGTATTGATGCAATATAATCCCTTTCATTCTCGAGGGACTTGGTAAATGTCAAGTTTCTGCTTTAATACCCTCTCTGCTCTGGCAGACTTTCTCTGGAACTAAAAACAAAACCAAACCTTTCTTTTTTAACTGGTATTTTGTTGAACAAAAGGAAAAATAACTAGTATGGTGCTAATATAGTATAGTATCCTAGATTTATTATCCTATTTACTATTAGTTACTCCATTATCCCAATGGAGTCTCACTTTTTGTTACAGTTTCCACATATGAATTTCAAAATGCATAAAGAAATTTCACCAGTAACTACATGCATGTTAAGTTCCTGTGTTACTTATATTCTATTAGTGACTGACAGAAACAACTTGACAGAAGAATGATTTATTTTGGTTCACAGCTTTAGAGCATCTCAGCATTTCATGGTGAGCAAAGTAAATGAGTTGGGACTGTGGCAGATGCAGTATGCATCAGAGGTGTGGAAAAGGAATCAGGGTATGCAAAAGAAATGTCTGGGGCCTCCAGTCAGAGTTCAGTTGTAATGGATAATTTTACCTCTCAACTTGACACAAGCCAACAGAAAGCCTTAGTGGAACAATTGTCTACATTGTATTGTTCAACGCACATGCCTGTAGCGGATCGTCTTCTTACTTGTGAATTGACATGGGAAGACTTACCCTGAGTGTGAGCAGCAGTGTTTTATGGACTGGTCCCTGAGGTGTGTATGAATGGAGAAAGCTAGAAGAGCATACTCGAGCAGCAGGCATGCAGGTGTAATAAGTGCCTTTAGGTCCCTGTTCCTGAGTGCCTGTGCTTTGAGTTGTGAGTTAAGGCCCTATCTAGATTGCCCAAGATGATAAACTTAACCTGGAATTGCAAGCCTAACACACCCTTGCCTCTCCTAAGCTGCTTACTGGGGAGAGAGTTTATAACAACAACAGAAATAAAAACTAGACTATTAGTATTTTAACGCAGAACTTCACAAAATTCCATAGTTTGGGCTTTAGTCAATTGTGTGAGTGAGAAAGTAGGAGAACTGAGACATTCATATATCAACTGGTCAGCAGGATTTGTAATTTTAAATATTAAAACTTGACGCATGTGGACATCTTCCTAAATGATAGAGACAGCCTCTGCCCTAAGCCATGCCACTCTCTGAGAACTCTAAATGTGTTTGATACCTTGCCTCCCCATTGCAAACCACTTGATGCTGCATGCCAATTAGTCTATATCAATAATATAGATAAGATAACACTACAGTTACTGAAATCTGAATAGACTATTTAATGTAAGGTATGTGTGTTGTGTCTTGTGTGTGTGTTTGTGTGTGTGTGTGAGAGAGAGAGAGAGACAGAGACAGAGACAGAGACAGAGACAGACAGACAGACACACACACACACAGAGGGGGAGAGAGAGAGAGAGAGAGAGAGAGAGAGAGAGAGAGACAGACAGACAGACAGACAGACAGACAGACAGACAGACAGACAGACAAAGAGAGTTGTTCATGTTTGTAGTATATGGTATAAACAGGTGAATGTTCAGAAGCCTGAACAGAATGTTGGGTGTCTACCATTTTTCTTCTCTTTGACTTGAAATATTTGCCCTTACTGGATCCAAAGCTCACTCTTTCAGTTGTGCTGTCTGAGATCTTAGAATATGCCTCTCTCTGTACCTGTTCTATTTTGGGGTTGCAAACTTGTGCAGCCATGCCTGTATTTTTGTGGTGAGTGATTAAGGTATAAACTTAGGTCTTCAAGAAGGGCTTTTAGACCCTGAGCCTAATTACCATTCCCTGAGTTAACTTTATCCTCAATACTTTTGTATTATAATCTTAGACAAGCCAAACATGAAAAAGTCAATAAATAAACTACTAAGACCTTTTTATTTTCTAGGAAAAATACATTAGGCTTTTACTATATTTTGGGTAGCAACAAGCATGGGAAAAATGTTGTTTGGGAAGAGGCAGGTTTGGTTAGAATAAAAAGTGCATTGAGAAATGAATAGAGATACATTTGTACATCTTCCATTTATCAGTTTGAGCCTCTATAAAACCAGAAGGAACTGCAGCTGTCAATTGAGAATTTATAAAATGAAGACACATTTACAAACATTTGATTAACTTTAGAAGAGCAAGAGCCCTGTAGACAAGATCTACCAGAGTTCAGTAGATGGCAGGAAACCCATCTACAGAAGCTATATCTTTGGGCTGCCTTGTATGCAGACAGAGGGATAATATCCACTTATGTGAGACCTGGCAGAGTAAACCCACTGATTTGACTTTCCTGGCTGCTAGTCTTCTGTCTTATGCCAAAAGGCCATAGAACGCCAGAGGACAAGAAACTTACTGATACAATCTCCTGTGTGAAAAGCAGGAGAGGTGAATCTTGAGGGATGTAACAAAAGTGGTTAGAAAATTGGCCCATTTGATTAGATTAAATACAGTCTAAGAAAGGTGGTGATTAAAAAGATAACTGTTGCTCCGGGAGGCAGAGAGGCTGCCCAGTTTCCGAGTTCCAGGTCAGCCTTGTCTACAGAGTTCCACGACAGTCTGGGCTATACAGAGAAACCCATTTTCCAAAAACCAAAACCAAATAACAATAAGCCACTGTGTATTTTATGAGTTCTAGGCTTTCCTGACTTATATGAGATGCTGGCTCAAAAATCCTAAATAAATTAAAAATACAAAATTTTAAAATATAAAAGCACTTCTATTAGTCAGTCAGTGATTATTGCTCACAACCAGAAGTCGAATAAATAACATACTAAACTGTCTTAAAGTCCCAGTGAATCCTTTTTAGGACAACTATGTTTTATATCAGTGGCCTATAATGTTCTTAAACTCAATTTCTCCCTTCATGTTTTTCAGCCACTGAGGGTCTCGAAATTATTCAGTGTTTCCTGGTGTTAATGTGGTTTCAGTCATTCTTGCATAGCTATATCATTCTATTTTCTGGTATGCTGGATATCCTTGTCATTCCTTTAAATATTTTTAATTCCTGGGACTGGAATAATTGACAGGTATGTATAGCCATGGCCATGTATGTGTTTTGTCCCATTTGTTTAACAGCTGCATCAGCATCTTGTTTGTAGTAGAAGATGATTTATGTCACTAAACTTTTAACCTCCTTATAATAAATAACCAAAAGACATACACAAGGAAAACTGTCCCAGCAGCTAAGACAATGATAGAGAATGCAGGTGAGGTTGCTTGCCCTATAGTGCAGTGCCATCCTCACATCCTTTCCTTGCGTGGCATCATTAACAAGTCATGGTGATGTGCTTTCTGGCATGTGGACACTTGTTATACACAGTTCTTTCCATGTTCAGACACTGTGTGCATATGTGTAGACCAGATCTTGATGGTGGAGATCTTCCTCTCTCACTGTCTACCTCGCCTTGTGAGAAATGGTACCTCTGTAGACCTGTGACTCACTGTTTAAGATAGACTACTAGCCAACAAGTTCTCCACCTGCCTCTTCTCCAGAGTGCTCAAGTCACAGGCATGTACGCACAACCTGGCTTTTTATGTGGATCCTGAGAACCCAAACTTCAGTCTTTATTTTTGTGCAGCAAGAGGACTTTACCAACTGAAACATCTCCACAGGCCATTGTGCCTTTTCTTTAGGCAAATTAGGGAGAAAATTATGATCTAATTTTAGGTTTTTTTTTTCCCTTAGAATTTAGGCAAACCTATGGCAAATATGTCCAGGCAATAGGGAAAGTCAGTTAATACTAAGCTACTCTAGGCATTGGCCATCCACTCTGTGCCAAGAGAGTACTGGATTTTATAAACCCCTCCAGCGAGTCATCACAACAACCTGGGGATTAATATCACTATACTTTTTCAGTGAGAGGGACATTGATTCTCAGAGCATGAAACCACCTATTTCAGGTCATACCCTTCCTTCTGGGCCATAGTGCTTTAGAACTGTGCTTAAATTTGACTGAATTCTAGCTGAAATCTTGTGTCCTATATACGATTGATTTTTGTATGTTAAACCAAACCAAACTAAAACAAAACTTGTCCTTGAGATTTTGGTTGTGAGCCTAGCCTTTAATGGCTGAGCCATCTCTCCAGCCCTTGTCCTTGATGTTTTAAGGATTGCACAGAGTATAGGTTTAGGCTTTTCTTACTTTTTTTTTTTTTTTCTCACAACTTTCTGTTGCTAAGTAATTCAGCTATTACCTACTGGTTATCTTCCTATCTTTTCTCCATTTGTCGTATCTGTATCCATGCCAAGAAGCTGACTTATTGTAAAGTCGATTGCCTGTTGATTTAAAGTAAGGGTTCTGTCTTTGCCCACAGTTGTTTCCCTTGCATAATGAAAATCCACCAGAGGCATGGTGTGTCTGTGTGTCTTTGTTTCATACCTATCTCGCTATTGTTTATCTTTCTAGTTCAGTATTTCTTCAGGCTTCTCATTCCTGTGACTTATAGAATGCTGATGAACTTCAGCAAACTGTTCAGCAGTAAAGTCCTCCATATGATTTGAGACCTAGGACAAGGGACTGAGGTGCATATTTTACATATGAAAGCAGACCTGGCTTCCAGGTTTTTCCAGCATCCCTCAAGCCCTACCTTACTTACCCTGACCCCAAGGTTGAGTTTTGCAGCCTGGGGGTTGGGCTGCCTTTCCCCACTCCCCACCCCCAGAGGCTTTTCCATATATATCAGACATTTTAGTTTCCTTCTTTTTCTCTCTTCTTCTCATTCTCTTCTCTGTCTGAGAGAGTGACATTTCTCTCTTTATCTCTCCCAGCTACCCACCAGGGGCCAGTGAACTCAAGGGGAGCAGCTTCCCAATAAATCTGCATTTAATACTAACTAATCTGGTTTGAATTGGCTCATTTCACAAGTGAAGAAATAACCTATCACCTCCATGGTCTATCCAAGTAAATCTGTGTTCTTCTCTCAGTTTACACCCTTGTTTATGTTTTTTTTTTTTTTTTTTTTTTTTTTCTTGTAAGTCAAATTTTTTTTTGTGATGCGGTCTCTCTCTTTGAGGCCAAGGTTCCAATTACTGAAGTGTGGCCCAGGAAATGGACATTTTCAGTCCTCCTCATTGGTTAGATAAACTGTTCTTATTTTTCCAGCCAGTTCCATTTC
>NC_034606.1:16703133-16712842 GCF_900095145.1 Mus pahari | reverse complement strand
TGTTCTTCTCTCAGTTTACACCCTTGTTTATGTTGTTTTTTTTTTTTTTTTTTTTTTTTTTTCCTGTCAGTCAAATACTCCTTTGTGATGTGATATCTCCCTTTGAGGCCAAGATTCCAATTACTGAAGTGTGGCCCAGGAAATGGACATTTTCAGTCCTCCTCATTGGTTAGATAAACTGTTCTTATTTTTCCAGCCAGTTCCATTTCGAAAAGGTTTCGCTTCCAATACACACCCCTGCACTAAGCTTTGGACTTTCCTTTGAAGTTTTTTGGAATTCCTATCCATTTCTACCTTCTCAATTTGGGGGGGGGGGGAGAAGCTTGTGATCTTGAAGAATTCTAAATGTACGTTCTGAATTGTAGAAGATTTACACAGCCACTCTCTAGAGAGAGCTTTTAGGGACACCAGTCAGGTATAGGACATTGCAATCCGGTCTTTTCCCAGGAAGAAGAAAATGGCAGCCATCCTGTATCCGGTTAGGTCAATGGCTCTTTATCTCGCCAGTCGTGATTAAAATAGTCACCGTGGCACTGTTGTTGACACATGAGCCTCTCTCTGACAGCTTGCACTTGCTGCTTTTGACTGGCAGGTTCTCTGTACATTTTTAATAACATTTCAAAGCTTGTCTCTTATTGAAGCAGCAGCATATTGCAAGCCAAAATATTCTTTCATGCTCAAAATTTCACGAACTTTCCACAGTCAGCCTCTTGGTATAGTGTTTCCCGATAACAAGGCGTGCGTGTGTTGGCAAGGCAGGAGTTATCTCTGTTTTAAAAGCCACTCTCCTGGTTGAGATAAACCCGTGTTCAGCAACTTGTTTTCCATTTGTGAAAACAAGCTAGATAAGCCTTTCTCGGGACGCTATCTCAGCTCATTCTGAGGACTCCAAGATAATTGTGCACCAAGGCAAGCCTGCAACCTAGACTTATTTAACACATTTCTGCCTTGCAAATGATGCCTGAAAAATCTGGGCATACATGCCTGGAAACCTCCAGATTAAAATAGGAAAGATAACGGCCTAGTTTGTTTCACTAGATAAGATAGGAGGACGGCCCCTCAAGGGATCCTTCCTCAGAAGATTGATGTGGAAGATTCTTCAGAGTAATGAGCCAAAAATTCAGGAGCTCCTTTGAGGGATACCGGAAGAATACCACTCCATTCCTTCCTTGAACAAGTAATTTGTCTAGACATGAGACGTGTTATACCATGGGAATATTCTTACCATAAACAAAGGTAGTGTGTCTTAGACTCTTACACACTTCACTTTCTTGTTTCCTGGAGCTCTTAACTTTAACAGCCACCTTTACTTCAGATTAAGCTTTTTTTTCTTTCTTTCTGTACTTATGACTCCAGACAATGACCATTTGTTGAGCAACACTTTCATAGAACCGACCTTTCCTGTCTCTCTTGCATACTTTCTCTCATTTGGTACTTAGAACAAAGTTTTTTTTAAAAAAATGTTATTCTTATCTTTGTATTTTAGAGTTGGAAAAGAGGCAGAGAGATGAAAAAATGTAGGTGGAGGAGCCTGGCTAGGAAGCCCCCTTTATCTCACTCCAAGGTCTTTCTCCCACACTCTGCTTCCTTAATGATACTGTAAATTCTTTGGAAGGACAGAAAGAGCCCAGCTGAAGCACATTTATTGTTTTTGGAACATAGTCTCAACTAAATCAAGCCTTTCCTTCCTGAGAGTGGTACAGTGGATGAGTAGGTCTCTAACTTGTATAATAAACTCTGCATATTCATGAGCACGCGTGTGTGCGTGTGCATGTGCGTGTGTGCTCTTGTGTGTCTGTTATTTCATTTTATCTTCAAAATAGTCTCATGAGTAAGGGTTATTATTATGGGCTAATATTATGAGAGTTCAGAGAGGAATATCTGGAGGCTTAGTGATGTTACAATTGACAAGGTCTACATGGTTAATTAGAAGAGTAGGTGTCCTTTCATTCATACAGTCAATGTCTACCCTAGATCCTCAGACCTTTTAAAAACTATGTCCTCATTTATGTTCTATGTTATTCTATGGTCATGATGTCCCCATACATAGCCATGGGCTTTAAATTTTCTTTTATATTTATGACTCCTGAGTACTTTTGATAAAGATTACATTTATACTGATTTGCTTTGCTTTTATTAATATTATAAAATATGGAATATATCGAATTTTTGTTTTAGATATTTATTTTATTTGTGTGTGTGTGTGTGTGTGTGTGTGTGTGTGTGTGTACGAGTATGTGCACACAGGTTCCTATGGAAGACAGAAGAGGGTATTGGAGCCCTGGATCTCCACTTACCTGAAGCCATGTCTACCTGATGTGCATGCTTCTGTCTGTACATTGGTCCTCTGCCAGGGTAACAAGTGCATCTCTTGAATGCCTTAAAATCTCTTACTTGTTACTCCTATTTTGTTCCTTTTCTTCATGGAAGGTAAAAGTTACCTTAAATTTGCTTTGATTTAATGTAATTTATTTTCTCACTTTTATATAGTATGTTGAACATACCAAATAACATCTACTGTTAATAAATTTTTATACAAAATACTTTATTTCAAAACTTTCCTTTTCTTTCCTTTATTTTTTTTTGTTTGTTTGTTTTTTGTTTTCTTTTTTGTTTGTGTTTTTTCGAGACAGGGTTTCTCTGTGTAGCCCTGGCTGTCCTGGAACTCACTTTTTAGACTAGGCTGGCCTTGAACCCAGAAATTCACCTGCCTCTGCCTCCCAAGTGCTGGAATTAAAGGTGTGTGCCACCACCATCTGGCTCAAAACTTTTCAAAATCATATTTTAATCTTTTACTTATCATCACGCAATTAGCTCTACTGTTTAAAAGACCAAACTGCTTATATAAGGATATGCCCTTTTTATTAGAATTTTCAATGTAAATTTAATATGACTTTGCAATAACTGTTACTGTTATTAGACAGGAATATTACCGTTTTAAAATTTGTTGCACACATCCAGAGCTTTTGCTAATACATAAGGATTCTGTATTATTTTTGCTAACTATATTGGATTACTCCTTTTTTCTTTCTTTTTAGCACATCTTTATATATGGACAATAACTGGGTAACACTTAAATTAGACTTTACTTTAACAGAAAATATCTGTATTTCCCTGTTTAGATAAAATTTTTTTGCATGTTTTTGATGAAATAGTTAACAGTCTTATAGAAATTCCCTTCTGTGTTTGCTGACAAGGTTTCTTTTAATTCATAATTGATAGTGAGCTTTTTCAATGATATTTCCAGAGTCACTTGAAATTTGAGTATTCTTAACTCTGACAATTCCTTTTGGAAGCCTTTGATTGCAGCTAGCCCAGAGCCCAGCACACAGGCTTCCTGTCCATTTCCACTGATGATTTGCCACGTACTCTGTCCATCTGTGAAGAGGAGTTTAAGGAGCAGATGTGCAGATCAACTCTGTAATGATGGGATAGTTAATATAAGTGAAGTGAGGAATTTTAATCCAGTGTTGGAAACAAATAATAAGAATGTATACCAATGGCTCACCCATCACCCACTCTCTTTCCTTTCTCTAGAACTTTCTTTTCTGTCCAAATGTCACAGGATGTATGATGAAATGTTTGAATGAGCAACGTGTTTCTGGAAAAGAGCTTTTAGTTTGTTTTAACACGGAAACTCAAACTTGTTGATTTCTCTATTCTCTAAGTATCAGCTATAGTTAGGGTGTGTGTGTGTGTGTGTGTGTGTGTGTGTGTTTCTGTATGTATGCATGTATGTGTGTGTGTGTGTGTGTGTGTGTGTCTGTGTCTGTGTCTGTTTTTATGTCTATGTTTCTGTGTGTCTCTGTGTGTTTAATCTAAATGATTTGGCCATTATTTTGTACCCTTCCTCAGACTGGGGAAAATAATTTCTCCCAAAGTCAAACGCTAAGGCAAAAACAACTCTACACAGACAAAGCAAAGAGATTCGGTCAGTGGGATGGAGAAAATGAGTTGGTAAAATTGCTTTTGTAGATCACAGTACTGGAGTAAAAAACAAAAAACAACAAACAAAAAAACCCAAAAATCCCCCAATAAAGCAAAAATAAAAAGAAAGGAAAGAGAAAAAACTATGCCATTTAGAAATGACAGCATAATTTGCTCCTTTAATTGTGGTTCATACTAATTACTATCCACATCACTGTCACTTGAAGCTTATTTGAAATTCAGAATCTCCAAGCCTCAGCCTGACCTGACTGGTATTTTGCAGTTTAAGGGGATTCTTAGAGACTCAGGCAGGCAGCACTTCCAAGTTCAAAGTTTGACAGCACTACTCAAACGAAGCAGACGTTTTCTTCTTTGGATATACCACTTAACCCTGGTGAGTATTTTTAACGAAAGGCTTGGGAAACCTCAGGTGATTCTGATTCCATCAGTCTATGGTGTGATGCTCAAGAATCACCTGGGGAAGAATAAACCCCAGCCATGGAGAGGGAAGTGGGGATTGCAAATGCCTAGCAAGAGTAGGATGGTGGTTGTTTATGGGATGGATCCCCAGGTGTGGCAGTCTCTCTATGATCATTCCTTCAGTCTCTGCTCTCAATGTTGTCTCTGTAACTCCTTCTGTGGGGATGCAGGAGCCTGATATAGCTGTCTCCTGCGAGGCTCTGCCAGTGCCTGGCAAATACAGAAGTGGATGCTCATAGTCATCCATTGGACAGAGCACAGGATCCCCAGTGAAGGAGTTAGAGAAAGTACTCAAGGAACTGAAGGGGTTGCAGCCCAATAGGAGGACCCCAGAGCTCCACCAATCAAAGAAATCACATGGTGGGACTTGTGTCTCTAGCTGCATATGTAGCAGAGGATGGCCTAGTCAGCCATCAAGGGGAGGAGAAACCCTTGGTCTTGTGAAGGTTCTATGCCCCAGTATAGGGAAATGCTAGGGCCAGGAAGAGTGGGTGGGTTAGGGAGCAGGGGGAGAGGGGAGAGCATAGGGGATTTTCAAAGAGTAAACTAGGAAAGAGGATAATATTTGAAATGTAAATAAAGAAAATATCTAATTAAAAAAAAAAGAGTAGGATGATGAAGATGGTGGCTACATAAGAAGTCAGAAGATGAACTAGAGGGTTCTTCAGGGGTTGCTTGCAATATGGGAGCTAATTCTGATTGCTAACAAACTCCTGTCTGCTATTGGTTTCATCATTGAGTCTTGTGGAAGATTATATAGTTTATTACTTACAAGTTGTATTTTTCAGAATAAATAAAGTAGTAATTTAGAGAAAACGTATGTGTCAGATGTGACTCAGACTAGAAAAGTAAATATTGAGGAAGTTGTCGATAAAGTCATGAAGAATACTTAGCCACCATCCTTATGCTTAATATTTAAAATTGAGTAAGAATTGCCAACACTGAATTTTTTCTGTGTTCAAATATTATATACTTAAATATTGATTAAATACCAACTGCATCTTACTTCTCCTATGTATTAACTTAATGAGAGAAGGCAAATCTTTAAAAGACAGCATCCTGCCCTTTTACACACTCTGTTTAACAAAGACTTTTATTCCATTGTTAAAGTCCTTATACTTCTTGTATCACCATAGCAACACACTGGGGTCTGAAATTTTAAATTTTAAATGGGCTTTAGGGTGAAGCACTGTTTGTCCATGTAGATCTCTGTTCCAGATCACCATACTTAATCTGTAGTCCCAGCACTGAAGAATCAGATTCTCAGATGTTACATGACTGTCTCTCACACTGCCCTCTGCTCTGTGGAAGTGATCCTTACAATTGTGCTTTGATTTCTCGCTACTGTGTTTGTCATTATTCCTTTGCCATAAATGATTCTAGGATGAATTTTGAAAATTAACTTCTCAGAAGCAATTTCACTTTGCCCCAGGTCTAAGATTTAGTAAAATATTGCTACTAGAAAACTTGCTCATTATATTTTAATTTATTCCTTTTCAGTAGCTACTTAGTAAAAAATTTCAACTTCATATTTTAAAACACACAAATAAATTACATCCAAAAAACTGTCGATATATGTCTAGAAAAGAAAGAAGCATCTAGATATACCATTCTAAATACAGGCAAGTTAGTTTTATTATGTCCTTCAGACTGTTGTATTCAGCTTCTCAATCTAATATAATTTCAACGATTCATTTTAAACTGAGAGTGTCTATCTCTTTGTGTGCCTACACATATGTGTTATGTGCATGTGTGTGCACACTTCATTAAGTTCAGATATCCACTTCTCAATCACATTTCCCAGCAATGTCTAATGTTTCACTAACTCATTTGTTTACTGAAATGCAATGTTTTTACTTCAACCACCTCACTCATAGCATTTCTTTAAAGTGCAACTTTTAAAACATTTTTCTTTATGTCTTTTCAACAATTCACTTCTTTTACAATTTTACTTCCCAGGTTGACAAATGTTTCGTTATCCCATGGAATACTACGACAGTAATCTTAATTTGGCATCAGTTTAAGAGGAATAAGCTTCCTTAGTCCTGTGGTGATTGTTTAGCATCGTCACAGGGAAGTACAAGATTATACCAAGCCTAGCTGTCTCAGACCTAAGTCTCACGATGTTTATTCAATGCAACTGCCCAGCTACCTTTATCTCTAAAGCATTTCATGATAATTTTTCCAGGAGTTCCTTCCAGACAGAGCAACATTTTTAGCTTCTCTGACCTCCTTCAAAATTATTCTAAAAAAATTTTTTTTTATCATCTCGGAATTCTTTCATCTTCTCTCATGCTCTTTTCTGAAATAAAATTCCATGAGCCAAACCCACATTCTCTACCCATTCCCATCTAAACATGGACCGGCTACACTATGGAGAATGAACAGACTGCTTTGTGTTATTTATTCTCTAAGCAGATGCATTGACATTTCATTCTCCTGTGAAATTTCTAGCTTTCTGGAGGGTTCGTGACTGTGACTCCTATATTTCCTAAGCTTTTTTTTTTTTTTTTTTTAAATACATGACTCTATTAATGAAAGCACTGAGCAAGTGAATATTTTTATTGAAGAAAATGACACCAAAAGAAAAATATTCATCTTTATTGGAATAAAAATTGAATACACCTTTGTTTTTTTTTCTTTTAGTGTAAAGTGATTTTTTTTTCAGATTTCTGGAATATATTTTCATACTTCTCAAGTTCTAGGATTTTGTACAATTTTGTGACTATTTTACACCACCTCTAAAAGAGTTATAAAAATGAGTGGTTTGCATATCATTGATATCTTCTTTCTAATCTTCACTGACAGAATTTTCATATGGTTTTTTCATCCATACTATAAGGAAAGGTCCTATAGCTAAATTCTCGTGTTTGCTAACAGTTAACAGCTACAGTAGATAGGAGTCTACAAACTTAATGTTCAGTTATGTACATTGAAATCTCTCCAAAAATATGTCCTTCCCTTAAATTGTGTGACAGTAAGAATCTATTTTCAGGGCAGGAGAGATGGTTTTGTGGGTCAGGTGATGGATGCACAAGCATTAGCTACTGAGTTCTGACCCTTATAACCCATGTACATGTCAGGACATACACATAGTTCAACCTCCACATGCTCGTGAAAACACACATACCCCCATTACCACATTGCCACACAGTCACACACAGATAATTCTTTCTGTTGCAATCTCACTGTCTTTCTGCATCTTTCTCAATGTCTCTGTCTCTCTTTCTTTCTCAACAGGAACCACTTTCAGGTTTATTACCAGTTAGCATAATTTTATCTTTTGGGGTATATTAGGAGAAGAGAGAAAGTAGACATAGTGTGTAGGGAAGGAGGGAGTATAAATGGCAGCATCATGTACAATTACGATTCCTGTTTCTCTTGTCCCCTCTACTTTAATTCTGTTTCTCTGAAATACTTTTAAGGACTTTAATCTGGCACATGTTAGAGATCCATCATTAGTCATTTCAGATGGTGTCTAGCCTACATCATTTCCCTCTTCTCACTCCAGATGCTTGGCTATGATGTCTCCTAATACTGACAATGTCCAGACCTAACTTCTGTATCACCATGTGAGTCTCCACAGCTTCTGGGGCTTCACAAAGGCAACATCTGTACATTTGGGACTGGACAGATGTTACTACTGAAATGAGCTCTGTCTGAATCTGGCCCGGGGTCCTACAGCACTAGCCATCTCCTTAGAGAGCCCTTTCCAACTTCTTTTGTATGAAAGGTTATTCTTTTGTTTCCTACATCTAAGTTTAAGCATTTATGTTCTACATTATACAATTCCAGACACAGGGCTTATATAAAATGAGTGCATGAATGAAGATTGCCTACATTTTATTGAGTATATTATTAGGCTTTTTCCCCAAGGATTATGAATCATTATCTGGAGCTGAATCTAGTAAACTGGTTGTTAAAAAGAGCTCTCATACATTTCTGCAGGTGATCTGTCTAGGGACCATGGGTTAAGAAACACTGCTTTAGGAGCAATAAATAAGAGACTTAGCCAAATTCTACACATGAATTGGAATCTTCCCCTGAGAAAAAAAAATCTATATAATTCAAAGGAACTTTAGAAGTAGTATTATACATGTATTTACTTAACAGTTTATTTACATATATCTATAACTAATTATATCATCTCTCATACAGATGGGAGTTTGGAACCACCAGGTTGTTTTCAGGAAGAATTAACAGCCCAGTGATCAAAGGTTGTGTACAGATTTTGGTCTCTTTAGGCTATCCAGTCATTTAAAAATGATTAGTTTCATTATTGTTAATCATGTAAATGTATGTGTTTGTGTGGGTATTGCAAATTGCAGGTGAGCCAGAGGTCTCAGGTCCCTCTGGAGCTGGTGTTACAGGTGGTTGTGAGCTGCACTTACTGGGTTTGAGGAATTGAGCTAGGGTACGCTGCAAAATCACTAAGCACTACTAAATTCTGCTCCATCTCTATAGCCCAAAGCTAGATAATTTGGGTGGGGTTTTCCCCTCTCATGTTGTTCTGAGGCTACAGGAGTTTGTCATTATATTTCTTTAAGATGATTCCATAAACTGAATGATTTTTTTCTGAATATATATCCTTTTGTAATCTCATGGCATGTTTGCTTATCAAATTTTATATGTAACTTTTTAAACTTTTATACTGAATGCCCTAAATGAGTATATATATATATAATGTGTATATATATATATATATATGTATATGTTTGAGTATATTTATACATATAATGTATATATGTGTGTGTATATATATATATAATTTATATTATCTAATATTTATATTATATTATTTATAACATTATATGTAACAATATATAATAAATGTTATATCCCATTATATTATTATAAATACTATATCTATAACATCTATTGTTTATATAATATACAATTCTCTATATATTATGCATATATAATCCATACATATTCTATTTATACTAAACAAAATATAACATATAATCTGTAATATAAATATTATATACATTATATATATATATGTGTGTGTGTATATATATATATATATATATATATATATATATATATATAAAACTAATGTCACTTCAATTTTTTTCTTACTGAGTTTCTCAGTCTTATTGACACACTCAGCATTGTGCTTTAATACTCTTATACATTCCTGTAGGGATTTCTATTTTCAAGTACCCTTGCCTTCCAAGTCCTATATGTTTCTCAGCCTTTAAAGTATATGTTAAAGTATATGTTAAAGTATATGTTAAAGTATATGTTAAAGTATATGTTAAAGTATATGTTAAAGTATATGTTAAAGTATATGTTAAAG
>NC_034606.1:16689923-16703078 GCF_900095145.1 Mus pahari | reverse complement strand
ATATGTTAAAGTATATGTTAAAGTATATGTTAAAGTATATGTTAAAGTATATGTTAAAGTATATGTTAAAGTATATGTTAAAGTATATGTTAAAGGTCCAATTACAAAGATCTGAGGTGGGTCCTGAAAGGCAGCATTTATAAAGGTTTCCAGTGAATATTGGTCCACAGTCCAGGCTACAAGTGACTTAACAATCAATATCATAGCCACAAAAATCAATAAAACTCATGGAATGTACCACAATCCCTTTCCAGAAACAAACTTCTTCAATTCGTAAAATTAGTCAGCAACTGCCCTAAAACAATCCTTGTTTTACATACGTAGGATGACTCAGTAACATGTACCCACACTGACAAGGTATTTTTTCTGGTTTGTATATGCTTCTCAGCTGATTCTTTTTTTTAATCTCTCAAGCGTTTAATCTCAATTTTAGTCTCAATTCCCTCCCCTTAATTTATATTTCCCCCGTTCCTCAGTTTAATTACTGCAAAGCTGAAATGCCTTCTCTTTCTATGGTTCTAATTTCCTTGCAGTTCATATTTATTTCTCTTCCAATGTCTCCTCTGCCTTCTCCTGCCTTTCATATAAAGAACAACTCTTCTTGTGCTTGATACAGGTGCAGATGGGGTGAAGCCAGGGAAAGTGAGAGAGTGAGAGGGTTTTACCATTCAACTTGACAGTACTTGACCCTTGGATGAGTCAGGCTGCAAGGCTACAGCTCAACACTCAGGTTCAATATAAAACAGGACTTTTGCACTCCGCCTCTTACTCTTCCGATACATCATTGCTTTTGCAGTTAGTCAGCACTGCATAAGGACAATGAGAGAATATATATGCTTAAAGACTGTCTATGCTCTGACAATTCCAACATGTGTTTTTATCTTTTCTTTCATAGTGTCTGTTACAGGCATTGTGTGGGTTTGTGCCTGTGTAGGTATGATAGGGCTATTATTTCCAGGGATTTAGGAGTGTTTATTTGCGTGATTTGAAGTTTTTTTTTGTTTGCTTGTTTGTTTTGTTTTCTTTGTTTTTTTTTTTTTTCCTGAAATGTGAATTCCCAATGCACTGGAAGGAAGATAGGGATGAGGATATTTGATAGATATAGTGTATACCAGGGACTTTCCAGAAATATTTGAAATGAGCTCCTTGAAGAAGGAAAAAGAATTCCTTCTCATCAAGCTGGTGAATAGTAAAATGTTGATATATATGCTCCCCATGATTTATATTCTGGAATACAGATGCCTTTCAAATATTTCTTGACACTATTTAAACAAATTGTTTTTTCATGCTTTGTTTGTTTGTTTGTTTATATTCCATTTTTTCTAGTTTGGCTTCAAACAGTCAGGAATAATTACAAGTTATGACCCCTAATATCTAGCCTTGATTTAATTTTTCACAAAAATTACTGTATTTATTCTAAAAATGTTTATAGAATAATGTAGTAGAAATATTGACAGCTTTCTTTTCAAATTGTACTCTGGAAAATCCTTGGGTTTAAGATGATATTGAATCAAATAAACATAGCTCTGCCCTCTATACAGAATTCTGTCGGGTTATGACTAGTTTTTCCTGTTATAGGTTATATTCTAAACATAACTAATATGTAAAGGGGAATATTTTCAGTAAAAAATAAAACAAAAGGAAGCAAAAAGATTGGTGAAAGATATAAGAAAGAAAGAAACAAAGCAAGAAAGAAAGAGAGAGAGGGAGGGTGGGACAAGGGAGAGAGGGAGCAAGGGGGAGCAAAGGGGAAGGATAAAAAGTTCAGCCATTCTTGCATAGGGCTAGGGGGTTGTGCATGCGGTGTGTTTGTTTCCTGGGGTCATTCTACAAAATATCCCCTCTGCTTTTGTTTACTACTAGTGAGACATGCCAAGATCTTCCACTGGTGACTTTTCTGTGCTTACAGAACTCCAACAGCTTTTGTGAAGGTAAAGCTCTCCACTGTGTCCATGTGAGAAAGTGGCGCACCTTCAGATCACAGCATAGCTACTGAATTAATTCAGCAACTTCCCTGGAGATGTGTCCCCATGAAATATTAACCAGACTCAGCTTCAAGGACAGAAGCTCCACTCCTGCTGTGTCACCCACAGTTTGGGGCACAAACTTTTCAAGAACTGGACAGTTTCCGGTCCATTTCTTCTCTTATCAGGCCATCTCCTGTTCGTGCCTGTAGTAAGTGACTGCAGAGAAAAACTGAGTCATAGGAGCTCATATTCATCAGGGCTTTTGTTTTCTCAACTGAGCCCCACCCACTCTGCCCTTCAGTTTACATTATCTAACTGGTTAGAAAAACACTTAGAAACAATATTACTTTTCTCTGATTTTCTTATCTTTTAGTTCATTGAGATAGATATTAGAAACTGAAATATTTTATTTCAGAATTGTACACATTATAATAAACAGTGAGTTGAACTGTATCACTGAGATAACTTACTATGTTCTTTGTCTTAATTTCACTGTTTTAGAGTTTTACAAGTATCTTGTTTTGTATAGATCCAGTTCAGGTTACTAACAACCATCATTATTTTTAACTTGTTTAATTTGTTATCTTATCATTGCCTTGTTATGCTTTTAAGAACATAAAATACAAAATCTGCTAAAATTATAAAATGATGGGACATTTTTAGAGACAGGAGTCCTTTTCTAAATCTCACATCTAGCTCAACACAGTATTTTTGATAACAGTTTTTCCAGTGGAGACCGGCTGGAGGTTTTCTGTAATTGATTTCTCACACTGTGCAGTCGCAGAAAGTATCAGACCCTGAAGAATGTGGGCTCCATCTCATTGGCATCACCCTCAGCACCCCAGTACTCCACGTGGCCAACTGTACATTTAAATGATAACCATGTCTCGAGGCTCTATGTCTCAACATTCCCAGAAATTGTAAATGAGCAAGATTCAGAAAATGGTTTATTTGATTTTTCATGTTAATTGTAAGTAACATAAGAAGAACCTTATATGCAAAATCAAATGCTGGAGGTGGTAGGCGCAAACAGGGAGAGAAGGGGTGAGTCTAAGGCTTCCATCAGTTCAGGAATCTCCATTCTCCTTTCTGATTTCAATTTTCTGGACATTATTGTTGAAATTTTCTGATAATCTTTCTCGAAAAAAATGTTGCACATTAACCATTCTTCTAAATTTATTGAATACTTTTATAAAATTATTGAATTGTCATGTGATTTATACATTTCACTTGTGTGTGTGTGTGTGTGTGTGTGTGTGTGTGTGTGTTTACCCAAATATGTAGATGTTGAAGCCAGAGATTGGTTTCTCTTAATACTGCTCCTCAGCTCATTTTTTAAGACAAGTTCTAGGTAAGAAATTGGAGCATGTCCTTTCAGCTAGACTAGCTGTCCCAACCCCACTTCTCCCCTTTCTCCTTCCCACCTTTCTTCCCTCTCTCCCTCCTCTTCCCCTTTCTTCTTTCCCTCTTTCCCTTTCTTTCCCCTCCTTCCTTCCCTCCCTCCCTCCCTCCCTCCCTCCCTCATTCCCGCTTTCCCTAGCTCCCTTCCTTCCTTCTTGCCTTGTTTGTAGAGTATCTCATCACATTCTGTTCCTCATGGTATCTATTAGACCATGGATCCTATGAAGGAATAGCATGGTGTTGAGAAACATTTGGTTTGGGGGAAACATTTGGTTTTAGTCAACTTTTACAGTGGGTCTTTTAGCTTCGAGTAATATTGATTAATAAAATTCTTGAAAGGATTTTCTTGGGCTCTAGTTCATTTCATATGCAGTGAAGTTAGTAACCATCATTGGCTATCCACTATAGGTTCTGAACAGTATAAGAAGAGAAAGCTCACTTTGAGGAAATAATTACAAGAGCAAAGATCCACATGTTCTATACTCTCTGCTCTTGACTGTGTATGTGATACTTTAAGTTCCTATCTTGACTTTCCTGCAATAATAGTCAACAATTTCAAATTATGAGACAAATGAGAACGTACTGCCCTTAAACTGTCTTTTGATGAGGTCTAGTACTACAGTAATACAAACAGATATAGAACATGAGTAAGTCTTAGTGCCATTCTTGGCAGTAACTTCTCTACTCTTTTGAAGGCTGGACAGATATATCACTAAGGTTCCCCCACCCCTGGAAGAAGTTTGGATCTGGGACGTTTCTCCCATCACATTGAGCTGTGCTTTGGGAGAGCAAGCGGTAATAAGGCTCTACCTTCTCTGTTTGAATAGCTAGTGTGATGGTTACCTGAAGTACAAGAGTTACTGAAAAAGTGGCTAGGTTAAACATGACAGTAACTGTGTAGTGGTGGTGGTGATGGTGACATATCTGTATCTTCATAGGCAAAGATTGACTATTGCTACTTGTGTGTGACATAGGTATTGGGAAGATGTGAACAAATGAATATTCGCCCAAATAAAAAACAAATAATAGACTTTGGTACTGATAGCACCAGTGTCCAAGTTGCTTAACCAACTAGTTTTATTGGGGTTACTTAAAGGAATATAAATAAAAAAGTTAATTTTATGAGTAGATATGACTCATAGACAATCGCATCACTAAAGCCCAACCCACTCAGTTGCTCGGAGTTTCTTTCCATAGCTTTTCTGGTCTCTGCTACTTACAGAAAGCTTAGTTTATCTGAAAATGTCTCTTAGCACTTCTTACTACTTATATATGTAACAAAAAGGGAGTGTGGTGGTTTGAATAAGCTTGGCTCATGGAAAGCACCACTATTAGTAGGTGTGGCCTTGTTGGAGGAAGTATGTGGCTGTGAGGGTTGGCTTTGAGATCTCCTCCTATGCTAAGGCTCCACCAAGTGCAGAAGATAGTCAGTTTCCTTCTGCCTGCCTTTGGATGAAGATGTAGAACTCTCAGATCCTTTTTCTGAACCATGTCTGACTGGACACTGCCATGCTTCCCACCATGATGATGATGGACTAAAACATCTGAAACTATAAGCCAGCCCCAATTAAATGTTGTCCTTTATAAAAGTTGCCCTGGTCATGGTGTCTCTTTCCATCAAGGAAACTGTAACTAAGATGGGGTGGGTAACTTTGGTCAGTTTCAGTGACTTTCTGAGGCTGTTTTGTTGTGCACTAACCGAGCTTCTGGAGATTGCCTTAAGATGGGATGTTTTACTTGCCTTGCAACATTCTGTACGTCTTTTCCCCACACTTTCAAATTTAGTGTTTTAAGAAGCTTTTCTCCAAGATGGAAGGCTTTAAACTTTGAAGAAACCACTGTACAATATATCCCCACTCTCTGTCTGCCACCCCTGTTATCACATCAATCTGTACCTTTAGGAGTTTTACAGAATTAATTGTCTTTAAGCACCATTTGATATCTAGGTGCTGTGGCTTAAATATAGAGACCTGTAAGTCATGACCTTTTCACTATAAAAGATTTATACCTAGCTATAGAGACTAGATGAAGAATTTAAAAAAAATAAAGTAGGAATTAAATGATAAGGATAAAATAATAAGGACCTATTAACAGGGCTACTTTTGAAATATACATAGATTTTTGTCCTCTGAAAACTCATCTCATTTATTTCAAATTGTCATTCTAAATAAGAAAGAGACTCTTGATATAAAGAATCAGCCTAGCTTCAAGTAGTTGTACCAATATAGAACCAGTTGCTAGTTCTCCCGGGATAAAAAAAAAATAGGATTGTGTTATAGCCCTGTTGGAGTTGTTGCTAAAGATGCACAAAGTACTGGGTATAGCCCTCAGCACTACATCAAACCAGGTGTAGTGGTTCAAGCCTGTAATCAAAACAGGTAGGTAAGTTTGAATTTATTTTTGTCTATAAAACAACATTGAGCACAGACCAAGCCACCTGAGACCCTATCTCACAATAAATATTACCAACAAAACTTCTCTTATTTTGCTAATGAAATGTTGAGTATTCAAGTCTCTATAATCTTGTTTATAATAAAGAGGATTTTATGGTAAGGTAACACTAAAATCAGAATTATCAATGGCATTCCCTTCAAAAGCCATATTTTAAAAAATGTACTATCTTTTTATGATAAACATTTTTTTTTCTCTTTTGGTTATACCGTTATTTCCTTAGATCAAGTATTGAGATAAAGGCCATACACAAGCTGTATACCTACACAACTTGAGCTGAGCTCAGAGTGTTTACTTCTCTCTTGTAACTATCCCTAGGTCTGGAACCTTCTAGACTCCATACAATATAATCTATCAAGGTGACTGATTCAATCTGGTATTTCTTGACTTGTGACTGAAGTACTCTACTTGACCTCATACTAAATTTAACAATATATTCTAATCCTCTGGTTCATTCTGTCTTCGCCTATGTGTCTGTCATGTTCCCTCTGTAACCTATCTCTAAGAACTATCCCAGTAAAACTGCCTTAGATACATACCACCCATCATACTGCCATTCTCTCTCTGTTTCTCTGTCTCTCTCTGTCTCTCTCTCTTCTCTCTCTCTCTTCCCCTTTCTCTTTCCTTTCATTCTTGTGATGTTCTGTGTGAGTTGGGCATATCCTATATCTGACTCATTCTGTCTAATCTTTCTCTGATTTGTCACTTTATCTGTCCCTAATTAGACATCACTTTCAAACATGGCTGCGTTTTTCTACAAACTAACTTTAGTTTCATTGTTAGGGATTAAAGGTGTGTACTAAGAGCGTGTGTATTCCAGTCAGATCATACTGTAATCCAGGGCATGTCTGCATTCCATCCAGATCATATACTTAGAAGAATTTTTGATGTGATCCCTTGCCAGAGCAGTCATGCTGCTGGATTAAAATTCCTCTTCACTGATGACTTGACAGTGTCAGAGCCATAGTTCATTTATTTCTCAATGAACATGGTTGAGTTGTTTTGAATGAGGTTGTCCCTATTTTGTCCCCAGTTGGTGTAACTGTTTAGAAAGGATTATGAGGTACCCCTTGTTGAAGGGAGTGTGTCACTGATGGTAGGCTTTTGGGTTTCAAAAGTCTACTTCATACTCAGCTAGCTTTCTCTCTGCCTCCAACTTTCAGCTCAGAATGTAAGCTCTTAGCTATTGTTTCAGTGCCATGCTTGACTGCAAGTTGGTATATACTCCTTGTCATGATAATCAAGGATGCTAACCTTCTGGAACTGTGAAACCTTAAATTAAATTATTCCCTCCGTGTTTCTAACAGCAATCCAAAACTACTCCTTTACCAGTTCCTTGATGTTACCATACTCTTTTCTTTATCAGACCCTTCATTTTGTATGATTTTCTTCTTTCTCTGGAATGTGTCTCCTAGTCTTGATATGATAGTAAAAGTGCCTTGCACCCTTTATACACAAGTTCGTCTAAGTAACCATCTTTTAGCCTCTTTCTGATCCTCTTCTCTACTACAAAGCAAATTTTATTATCTATATTTTTGACAAGATGTCAAGTTGAGAACTAATAAATCATTACCATTATTGCTTTCTATGGCTATGATTAATTCACTGCTACCTAAAACTCTACTTTGAGGTTTCATACTGACTATATTCTTTTGTTTAGATTACAACACAGAATTTCACCACTCCTTGGATTAATGCCATTCTCAGCCTTCTACAGAGGAAGATTGGCTTGGTTTTGTTGTGCTTATCTGTTTGCTTGCTTTTCAGGGAGTAGTGGTTAATGTAGAGACTCATACTGGTCAAAGAGTTGTGGGTAAATGACTGTTGCATGATTATTCTTGTGTGTGTGTGTGTGTGTGTGTGTGTGTGTGTGGTGTGTTTCTTTTCTTTTTTTTTTTATTGGCTATTTTTGTCATTTACATTTCAAATGCTATCCCCTTTGTTAGTTTCCTCTCTGAAAGTACCCTCACTCCCACTGCTCCCCAACCTACCCACTCCTGCTTCCTGTCCTTGGCATTCTCCTATACTTTGGCATATAATCTTTGCAAGGCCAAGGACCTCTCCTCCCATTGATGGCCAACTAGGCCATCCTCTGCTACATATGCAGCTAGTGACATGAGCTATGGGGCTACTGGAAAGGAAACTGTCAATAAGACAAAAAGGCTACCAAAGATTGGGAAAGGATCTTTACCAATCCTAAATCTGATAGGGGACTAATATCCAATACATATAAAGCACTCAAGAAGTTGGACTCCAGAAAACCAAATAACCCTATTAAAAAATGGGGACAGAGCTAAACAAAGAATTTTCAACTGAGGAATACCAAATGGCTGAGAAGCACCTGAAATAATGTTCAACATCCCTAGTCATCAGGGAAATGCAAATCAAAACAACCCTGAGATTCCACCTCACACTAGNCAGAATGGCTAAGATCAGAAATTCAGGTGACAGCAGATGCTGGCGAGGTTGTGGAGAAAGAGGAACACTCCTCCATTGCTGATTGGATTGCAAGCTGGTACAACCACTCTGGAAGTCAGTTTGGCGGTTCCTCAGAAAATTGAACATAGTACTACTGGAAGATCCAGCAATACCTCTCCTGGGCATATATCCAGAAGAATGATCACTCTTAAGTAGAGCATTCATGTCAACTCTCCAAAGCCAAGGGAACATGATAGCAAAGGGAACAGAAAGAATGTAAAAGCATAGTGAAGAGAGAGTCTTTTATGTACTGTATGGAAGCATCACCTGTCAATTAAAAGCCTATGGACTATTAGCTGACACAGGAAGTAGGAGGAAAGAGTTCTAGTAGGGAAAGGAGAAATCTATGATAGAGTCAAGCAAGATTAGAGATTCACTCCAATCTGTGAAGACAGTCACATGAAACTGAGGAGAGGTAACAGACCATGTGACATTCATAGAATAGAGTAAAAGGGTTAATTAAGTTATGAGCTAGCAAGGCCATAAACCAAAGCTTCTGGCCTAGACATTTTATTCATAAATAATAAGTCTCAGTGTCATTATTTCAGGAATTTGGGTACAGATAGAAAAGCCCAAGGAATGTTATAAAATGCTTTGTTTTGGATCACAAATTTAGGTGGACCTTTGTATTTTCTTGAGTTACTTTCTTATACTTCCATCTAATTGCTGAGAGACCATTCATGCTTACTTCCATGTAGTTACTACAGAAGAATAGAAGCCTCAGTCACAGAAGATGCTTCTAAGTGTCCTGGTATGAGGTCCTCCTTCATTTATTAACCAGGAACCCAGAGAAATTTACTTAAAAGCCCGAGCTTCTTTTCCCCATTTATCTTATTTTGATTACTGGAGAACATATTGAAATCTGCTTACCACAGTGCTCTGCATCTAGAAAACCATGTGGATTTTATCTTCTTTCTTTAAGTCAATATGACATAACACTACTGTTTTCTACAAGGTCACAGACACAAGCTATCAAGATGGTGTTGCTCCTTCATATGTGTTAAGGAAATCATGGAAGTGCACGTTCTTCTCTCTCCCAGAGGAGAGATCTTAAGAGATGAATTAGCTCATCAGGTGTAGTGGTTTGAATATGAGTGGCCCCATGGGCTCATGTATTTAAATGTTTAGTCATCCTGGAGCAGCACTACTTGAGAAGAATTATCAGACATGGCCTTATTAGGGAAGATGTGGCGTTTTTTGGAGGATGTGAGTCAATGGGGGTGGGGAATAACATTTCCAAAGCCTAGGCCAGTGTCTCTCCATGCTGCCTGTAGATTTAGATATAGAAATCCCAGCTACTCTCCATTACCCTATATGCCTGCAGGCTGCCAGCTCCCCACCAAGAAAATATTGGACTAATCCTCTGAAACTATAAGCAACCTCAATTAAGTGCTTTCTTTGATAAGAGTTGCCTTGGGCATATTGTCTTTTCACAGCAGTAGAACACTGACTGAGACATAAGTTGGTACCAGGGAATGAGGTATTGCTGTGACAGGCCTGACTGTGTTACTGTTGGTAGATTGTGGACTTTGGGACTTTGTGTTAGGAAAGTGGATGAATGCTTTTCATGAGACTTAATGGACCATACCAATAGAAGTATTGAAAATAGTAGTGCTGATAGTAATGTACATTATTATGGGCTTGCTCAGGAGTTTTCAGAAGAGAATATTAGTAAGTGGCCTAGAGACCACTTTGTAATATTTTGGTGGGAAATGTGGCTGCTTTCTGCCCTGGTTCAAAAAAAAATCTTCCTGAGGCTAAATTGAGTTTTCAATGAATGACACTGGCTGAGGGGATTTTAAGAGAGCCTGGTATCATTATGCAATGCTGTTATTAGTGGTAACTCTAATGCTGATATCTAATGAAAAGGAACAAACTAAGCAAGAAAAAATGTATAGTTTCAGCAGTAAAGGAGCACCAGGAAGCATAATGGAGCTGAGTCCAGTGCTGAAGAAGATTTAAATACTTTAAAGAAAAGCCAGATGCTAAAGGGAACATAGGGAGTGAGGACCTCAGGGCAAGATCCCACCTATCTAAGCTTCCACCTCTTTTTAACCAACAGTTAAGGAAACCGTTGAAAACAGAAAGTTGATGAAAATGTATTTTAAAAAGCCGCCAAGTTCCAGGCCCAGGAAGCAGCAGAACTCAGCTACTTTGGCTCTGTTGTTCTGGCTTTCGAGTCAAAGATGCATGAAAGGGGTTGTGGAATCTCTATCCTTGTCTAATTAAAGCCACAAAGGCCAGACTTATATCAGGGATGTTCCTGCCTGGATTCCTTGAGAGGTCACTGTATGAAGCTGTGAAGATGAAGCCTAGATTGCCTTGGAGACCCCAAGAAATGTGAGATGACAGAGTTGCGAGATGTTGGCCAAAAAGAGCTGCAAAAAGTGGGTGAAGCCAAACCAGCATAAGAGAGGTTAAGTGTGTAGCAGTCTGCAAAGCTGAAAGAAGTTTGTAGTCTGAAAAGCGTTTTAACATCAGACATAGAGACCCAGCATTGGGAGTTGTCCTGTTGGTTTCCAATCCTGTTCTGGTCTAGCGTTTCTTCAATATGGTCCCTTTCCCCTCTTTGAGAGTAGTAATATATATTCTGTGCCATGGCGTGTTGGAAGTCTGTAATCTATTCTTTTAAACTGAGACTTTCGACTTCAGACTTTTAAACAATGTTGAGACCTGAAAGTGGACTATGAGGACTTTTGAAGTTGGACTGAAAGCAGTTTTTGCATTATGATATGGTTATAAGTCTACAGAGGCCAAAGAATCATCATTTAAGTATGAATGATCTCCAAAGGCTCATACATTTGATGCTTAGTCTTCAGGGAGTGACACTATTTGAGAAGGATTATGAGGGATGGCCTTGTGGTAGGTATGGCATTTGGGGAGTAAACGTGTTATTAGTATACAAGGGGAGACTTTGAGGTTTCAAAAGTCCAAACCAGGTACAGTGTTTCTATCTCCCCACTTTCTGTGGATCTGGAAATAGAACTCTCCCCCATTTCATCAGCACTCTGTCTGCCTGCATGCCACCATGCTTGTTGCCATGATAACAATGGACTCTGAAATTGTAAGCAAACATAAATTACATGATGTGTTTTCTAAGAGGTGCTGTGTTCACGGCATCTCTTCACAGTAAGGGAACACTGATTCAAACATCAGATAAGATACTCACCTCCAAAACTGACAGCATGAGTTCAATTCCTCGAACCCACACGGTGTCCTTTCATCTCCATCTCCATGCTATGGTACATAGAGGCAGGTATGCAATCATATGCATACACACACACAGACACACACACACACACACACACACAATCAGATATGTGAAAACAACAAATAAACAAGTCTATTAGAAACAATAGTTTAACAACTATGTCTAAACCATACTACATAACGTTGTTAATATCACAATTATTTACTTTAGTTATTATAATATAGTTAATATAAATAGCTATACTTCTCATTACTGTGACAAAATATCCAAGAAAAGGTAACTTGAGGAAGAAAGAGGTTTATGTTCAATTATGACACTAGGAAATACAGTGCCTAATGGCCAGACAAGCATGGTATCAAAAGACTAAGGCAGCTGATCACACTAAGTCTATTCAGGAAGCAGCAAGTTGAATTCTTGCTTTCTACTGTCTGGATGCTACATCATCACATTCCAGATTCAAGACATGTCTTGTCTCCTTAGTTAAACTGTTTTGGAAATATCTTCATAGTCATGCTACGGCTCTATTTTCATGGTGATTCTAAATTCAAATAGACAATGAAGAGCAACAATCGCAATGTTAGTAGAAAACAAATTTTCATTTATCACAGAGTAACAGGATGGCTATTTTGTTTAGTTTCATTCTGTGAATATGCAATGTTGATATTACTTTAAACTTGCTCAGGTTAACCTTATTTGATGTTGGTCACAGTGTAGAATTTCAAGGACAAGGTAATTTCCTTTCATTGAAATAGATTCACAGTCATTTTCTGACAAGCTTTAGCTTTGCCATGTTATTCTCGTGAGTCAAATCTGAACAGAAATAACAACTTGTAATTTTACACAGGCTAGATATTTAATTCAATATTCATCCATGGTTTATGGAATACTGGGATCTTTAATAGACATAAGATGCAGTTACTACTAAATAGTTTTCTCATTCTGTTGAAATTTGACCAAGGAACAAAGACAGTCAACAATATAAAAACAAAATCAACACAACAACAACACCACAGTCATATATCAGCTTACATTCAGTTGTCAGGAGAAATGACAAGGGAAGATCAGAATAAGATATGCCTAATGAAGTGTTCTCTCTTGTGTAAATCCATCAAAGATGGTGATTTGTTAGTATCAGAGTGATCACAAGCTGCTATAAGGGAGAGGATGAGTTACCAGTAGAGACGTCTGTAGAAAGAACTTTATGAGAAAAGGAAACTACTAGTGCCAAAGCTCTGAGGTGGGAGTAGGTTTGGCACATTCAGAAGTCAGTGGGTTACTCAGTGTACAGTGTTTGGTGGGTGTTAATCCTGTTGGGCCTGGGAACTTTGGAGTTCCCAGTATCTGACACTCATGCTTTTCCATCTTGCTGCCAGTGAAACTGGAAGTGTTCTGTTCCTCTAGGGGCTTTGGAAGCAACAGGTTATACTGTTCCATTCATCTTAGTTTGTTCTCTTTCTCTCCCTCCCTTCCTTCTTCCGTTTAATTTCTCTTCCTCTCCCTCTCTTTTCTTCCTCTCTGTCCTATCTTCCTTCTTCCCTCCATCCATCTCCTCCTTTCCTTTCCTTTCCTTTCCTTTCCTTTCCTTTCCTTTCCTTTCCTTTCCTTTCCTTTCCTTTCCTTTCCTTTCCTTTCCTTTCCTTTCCTTTC
>NC_034606.1:16672315-16689774 GCF_900095145.1 Mus pahari | reverse complement strand
CCCTCCCCTCTCCTTTCTTCCCTTCCCTTCCTTCCTTTCTTACTTTCCTTTTTTCTTTTTTCCTTTTTAAAACTTCCTTTCATCTTTCCTTCATTCTTCCCTCTCTCTCTATCTTTCTCTTTCTTTCTTTCTTTCTTTCTTTCTTTCTTTTTCTTTCTTTCTTTTTCTTTCTTCCTTCCTTCCTTTCTCTTTTATCCTCTATTTTTCTTTTCTTCCTTCCTTCCTCCTTCCTTCGCTTTTTTTTTCTTCCCATGAAGCTAGAAGTTCAGACATGTTAGCCCACCACTCAGTTACTGAGCTATATCCCCAGCTATCTAGTTAAAGTTTTATTTTGAGATAGGGTCCCCCAAAGTTATCCAGGCTAGCCTTAATTCTGTCTGTTATCTCTAAGTAAGTCTTGGACTTATGATCTTTCTTCCTATGTTTCCTGTGCAGCCAGGTTTATGGGCTTGCATATCCTTCATTGACTTTTTAAAAAATTGTTTCCAATTTCTCACTAGAGAATAAATTGTGTAGCAAAGGAAGAAGCAAAGAATATTTATGAGGCAATGCTCACATTTTATACATTTTTATTATCTAATAGTAGAATCTGAAGACACCTTAGATGTACACTGGAAGACATTGTTGAATTATTTATTATTACTAACATTTTTATCTAAAAAAAATAAAGTTTATTTAATGGACTGGGAAACCAGTTTGAATTAATATTTTAAAGTTATTACTTTGACTGAGGGTATTTTATTTTTCACATGTTGATTTTGACATTTTAAACATATAAATTAATGAATATATAAGTAAGGTGGAGATAATTAAGTAATGGTTAAAGGATTTTGGTCAACCCTGGAGAGAAGGATTTGGGAGTTATGTAAAAGGTAAAGTTTTAAAACTGGTTGAGATTGCAGAGTGATTATAGATATAGAAATCATTAAAAGACTGATTATTTGATAGGTAGTCCAAAGTTTGGAAATTAATAATGCAAATGGTTAGGTGTGAGAATGGATAGATGGGAGTCAATAGCATAGTCTGAAAAGATATAAAGAGAAACTAAGATAGAATGGATCCCCAAGACAAATGAAGAGAAATATTCAAACCATGCATTTAAATAGTCAATATAGGGCAAATAAGGCAAAATTTGAGACTCCATAGGAAGCTTGCCTTGTACAAGCTGTTGTGGCATTAAGAGAGCAACCTGTATTATCCAAAGGCTCCCTGAGGTATATTGAAGAAAATACAGAAAAATAAATTGGTTGCAGAGGTGGTAAGAGAAGAAGAGAATGATCATGGAAAATTGGGGACTGGTGCAGGTTCGTCCACAGAAGCACTGCTTCAGCAGGATGGAGGATGTCAAAGCATGCTAGCAGACTGATGGTACTTCCTACAAAGGAAGAGGAAGTTGAATGAGGTGGATAGGATGAAAACGTCACTAGCATGCATAATCTGAAGGAACTGAGTGGGAGTTTTAGTGTAGAGAAATACATCTTAGGCAGTCCAGTGCTGACGGTTCTCTTTGTCCTCGATGGAAAACAAACACGTTGTGTGGATTTACATCTATATGTGATGGAAGCTCTGCAAATTCAGCTTCTCTGATAGTTTTTTGTTTTCATAGCAGAGAGCAACAAGTTGAGATGAGAGTATATTTAAGGTTTGTGGAAACAGAAGTATTAAATAGCTTTCTAGGAGAGTAGGAGACTAAATGGATAAAGCAAAAACCAATTTCCAGGTAGCTCTAGGAACTCCCTAGATCCATCACTTAATGGATGAATGCTTTCAATCCCACATACTGACAATCTTGAAGCAGAATTGGTAAAGAACATTTCACCCAGGTAGACTACTATAGAGTACTTTAATAAAAGGACTTCATTATTCTGTGAAGATAGTGAGATGGTAAGAGTAAGGAGGTAGCAAATGCCAATCATCTGCAAGGAGCTAATAACATATAATAACATATATGAATAATATGCAATATGATAGAATGTAAACCAGGACCAATGGAGGCCTAATGTTGATAAAAGATCTTCATAACTGAGAAGTTAAAATGGATGAATAATGAAGGAAATAATTGTCAGAAAGTAAAATTTAAACATTGGAATGTAAAAGGCATGTTGGTTTGGACAATGTGACTATGAGGTTTGGCAGAGGGAAAGATGAGAGTAGCAAAGGGAGGTAATAGCAGGGTGCAGGAAGAACTCAAACGTGAATGTTGAGACCACCCAAGAATGATATAGAAGTTGTGTTCCGTTAAATAACAAAACTTTAAGACCTAATGAGAATCAAAGGGAAAAGAGTGAATTGATGGAGAAATGAAGACTGGAAGAAGGTAAAGGACACAGCAGATCTGTGATGGTGAAGTCACGGGGTAGTCAAAGGCAGAAACATGGTCTGAAGGTGGCAGGGAGGAAAATAACACATGACAACCCTACACACCTCTGGAAATAAGGGATGGAATGCTCCCAGGACCATGACTGGTTTTCTGATATTATGTACAGCAGAGAATATGTAAGTGAGCCTGGTTACCTCTTGTCTTGACTGCATCCAGTGGAGACAAGAAAATTGCACAGGGTGGTAAGGCTAAAAATAAAGGAAATGTCTGTGGTTAAAAACTGCAGGGACCAGTTGGTCTGTGTTGGAAAGCAGGTCAAGACTGAAATGGGTGATAGAATATATGTTAATGAACATATAAGAAGTTATACTTAAGTATGTACATATACACAGATATACACAAATATACACAAGAATACATATACATACATGTACACACATACACACACATATATATACATATATACATATACAAGCATACATACACATATTCACTTATAAACATACATACATACATATATACATATATGTATATATATACACATATAATACATATATGCCTGTGTATGTATATAAGTATAATGCATAAGCAAATATATGCTAATGTAAACAATGTAATTATATAATGTATATTTAGAAGAGTAAATATGTAAGTTAATGAATATTGGGAGAATAAAATTTTCCCAATGAAAATGAGAGAATTTCAGCCTAGATACAAGAGTAGTGTCACCAAAAATAGCAAATGCTGGAATAGAGTTAATGCAGGATGGAATAAAAAGCTTTATTTTTCAACTTGTTAAATTAAAAAAATATATGTTATTTGATGTTTAAGTAGATAGGACCCAGATACAAGAGAACTGTATGAAAGGCTAAATTTAGAAATCATCTATTAAAATAAAAGTGTTGGACCAATGATAACAAGTGAAAAAATTATTGAAAGGCCTCTTTAGATAATTTTAAGTTAATTTTATTATTTTCTTCATTGTTATTACTTCACTCATTTGTTATTTCCATTCTCTTCCACATGTAACCTAAAGGCATTTTGTAATTGATTTTTGTTGTTGTTGGAAGAACAACAATAGGACCAAGAGTTATTGAATGATACATACAGGGGAGTAGTTTCTGAAATACAGGCAAGTTTCACATGAAACAAAACCAAGAAAGATGATCACCCCATTTCCCCACCAGAGTCTCTGCAATCCTCTCCTTTTCTACAGGAGTTGGCTATATTGCTCAATCTCCTATCAGTCATCCTATTATCCTTATGGTTTCACAGATGGCCCCCATGATAACTACATTAACTAGCATATACAATCCTATTGTTCTAAAAATATAATGTTCTGAAGCCAGAAGGTATTAGTTCAATGGATCTGTTCTTACTACATTACTGGTATCAGGCCAGAAAAATTAGGCCGATGAACATCTTCCATTATAATTACTTATAGGTCAAATGTACACTTGAGTTTGACAGCCTTTTGTGGGTAGTATTGGACACTTAAAAAAGTTTGGGCACTGAAACTTCATTCAATATAAGTAAGACACTTACAGACAACTCAGCCTAAGTATGTAAAAGGTTTAATTATACTAAAAGAACCAAATTTTAATATTGCATCAGTTGCTGTTGCAAAGAGAAATGACTATTTTTCATGGCTAAGAAATTCAACTGTAGCATTTAATCTGCTGGAGATTGGCTCATGTACTAAGTGAATACAATGCCAAAATGGACATCACCAAGATGCATGACCATGCTGGTCTGTTAATAATTTACTCTAGTGTAATTGTGGTTGTACAAATATGTGCTATTCGACTCTATCAGATATAGTTCCAATTCCTTTCTAAACTTTACAATTGTTTTGCTCTCTTACTTAACCACATTATTGAATGTGTACATTTGTCTTGTCACTAGGCAGAACAAGAGAAAAGTAAGACCAATCACCCTTCCATCAGAAATTATACCTCTTATTTAAAAAATTATTCAAAATATAGGCATAAAATTGGAAAACTAGAATTTTTCTTATATTGCATGAGAATAGTGTGTGGTAAATTGCATGTACAAACTTTAGAATTAGGAGATAGCTGCTATCATGCAATTATAATGCTGTTTTCTTTCAGGATTTTCTTTTCTTTTCTTTTTTTGAGACAGGTTTTTCTCTGTGTAGCCCTGGCTGTCCTGGAACTCACTTTGTAGATCAGGCTGGCCGCGAATCCAGAAATCCACCTGCCTCTGCCTCCCAAGTGCTGGGATTAAAGGCGTGCGCCACCACTGCCCAGTCCATAATGCTGTTTTCTTTAATCTTCAAAAAGATTAATATGCAGAAAACTGGTGATGCATGTCTCTCGGGAAGTAGGACCCAGATTTTATTCTCACTGTTTATAAAAATCAAACAAAAAAAATGACGACAACAACAACAACAAAACCCAGAGTGCTATTTTTAATACATTGAAAGCAGAAAAAAAAGTTTATTAACTAAAAAAAAAAAAATCTGATAAAAATTTGAGACAGCAAATTAAACCTACTATGATAGCTCAGACGAGGAAATTCATAGCTGTCATTTTTACCCTGCGACATACCCAGAGTTTGTGTATATTTTCAAGTACAGTGCTAGAATAATCCTTATTGATGGAATCAGTGTTAAATTTCCATTGCTCAGCAACAAATGGCCCCAATATTTAGCAGTGATAAACAATAAAATTTTATTAGCATGGAATTTCAGAGCCTCGGGGACCCAAAAGTAGCTGTGGCAGATGGGCTGGAGTGTGTTCTTTCCTGAGACTTCAGTCAAAATGCTGGTCCGCAGTCAACTGAAGACCTGCCTGGGGCTAGTGGGTTTGGTTCCAAGGTGGTTTACTCACAAGGTTGCCAACAGACTTCATCCTTTGCTAGATGTTCTAGGAAGTATGAGGTTCTCACTGTAGGGCTGTGTTGCTATATTCATGCCCCAGAGAGATGATCCAGGCAAGCAGAGTACAAGTCACATGTCCCCATAGTCTAACTTTGGACATCCCTATAGTAATTTGTTCTATGTACTGTGCACTACAAAGGTCAGCTGTATCTCATGAATTTCAAGGGCAGGTTACAAACTATTATAATAATCTCTTATAGAATCATAGCTGGAAAGTCCCCACTAGGGCACAAAATATGTTCCTGTAAACAAGGTCCCAGAGTAAGCCTCTTTTGTAGACACAAATGATGATAGATTAAAGGAACTTTTTTGACTTTGTTTCCTCGTAGTGAAAATAGTTGAGTGCCAATTAGATATAGTTTGCATTTAGAATATTTAGAATAGTTTTCAAACACTCAGATGATAAGAGTTGGTTTAGAGCTTGATGCAGCTTGGGGGCAGTGAAACCTTTAAATTGGGACTTAGGGGAACATTTAGATCATGGGGAACTGATTATACATCGTGGTCCTTTGAGCTTTTGCTCTTTCACATCTGGCCATTAGGTAAATGGCTCTGCTCTGCTCTGCTCTGCTCTGCTCTGCTCTGCTCTGCTCTGCTCTGCTCTGCTCTGCTCTGCTCTCTAGCCCCAGTCACTTAGGCTCCCTGTTGGTAGCTGATATTGTTACTGGATAGTGACTATATGTTTTATTATTTTCTGCATGTGTGTCTTTTTGTCATGCAGCATAATTGGTAGAACAGCTATTTAGATCCAGAAATGATGAAAATTATTCTATCATATGAAGAGGAGAAGAAACACAGAATGTATTGGCTATGTCAAATCATGAAGCTGAATGCCAGTTGTGTGGGGAAAGCAATGCAAAATATGAAGTGGGGGTTTCTTCTCCTAAAACAGGGTTTCCTCTCCACTAACCAATAGTAAACTCTCACCCCCACCTCAGCTCTGCACTCTGTAATTTGAGAGTTTAGTTGGGACATTTGGCACTTTAGTAAAACTTCTGGCAAACATACTGACACTATAACTTTTTTTGGTTAATGGTCTCATAGTTCAAACAGAGAAATCACATACGTAAATTCAGGTGTTAAACGTAATTGTTATAGGCCAATATTGAAAGTTATTAGGCTTGATTTATTTGGGGCAGTAATCATAAAGATTTCCTTCGGTCACATTTTGTATCTATGTCATAATTTGTATACATCTGAGATGATGAAAATATTTCTTCTTAAGGTCAAATTTTTAAAGAATATGAAGAGAAATACAAGATTATTTTGACACTGACTTTATATAAAGTTTGTCCTTCCTATGAAGTGGAATGTAAAATTCACTGCATGACCACAAAGTGATTTTTTTCAGTGTTTTAATTTAAATTTGCTTTTTATAGTCATGGCTCCTTGTGGTGAAATCATTTTTGCTTTTCAGAAACCAGATAACAACATTAACTTCATCTGGATGTTTTCATTTTTCCATATGTGACATACAGAAGTGCTGTTTCTTCCCTGAACTAACAGAGTCATGGTTAATTTACTTCATGTATTTGTACGTGTTTATAAAAGCTCCTGAATCAATGGCACTGCATTCAACCACAATTACTTACTGTGTGATGTTACTTTAAAAATCCCATAATTATGAAATATAATTTAACCAGTATTGTAAATTTTCTTGTCTAAGTGAAGTCTCAGTGAGAGTGAAGAGCTCTCTTTAATATTTACTTTTTGCTAAACACAAAAAGTCTAGGAAAAATACTGCTTGATTCTTTGTTCAGCCCATGTCATCTCGTTTTACTACTGTACAAAGAGTGTTAATAACTTTAATGTGCAACTTTCTCATTATAATATTTTATAATAACTCAAAACCACATTTACTTAGAAGTTGTAGCTCCTGTGAAATATATATTCCCCCTTACCAATGTAGCAAAGATGTCAGAAAACTTGATATGGTCAGTTGGGGATGTAGGCGAATAAAGATTGTTTTTCCAAGACATGAATAGTACTTTTATGGAGTTCAAATAGATTAGAATAAAATTAAACATTTACAATTAATTATATTACAAATGTGGGTGGTGAGAGAGACATAATAACCTGTTTTCAAACATTTTCACAATGATTTGCTATTAATTTATAATCTGTAAAAATGTAAAACTGAAAAAGAAAATGAAGAAAGAAGTAGTTCAAAAGCTTCCTACAATTTAAAAAAAATTCTCCTATTTGAAAATGAAGAAAAGTTTGGAACCATGTGAGTTTGGAACCGTTGTAAGGAACATCTGAAAGCTTCAACACAGAGTTTGGAAAACAAATGAGGCAAGTATAAGTCTGGGCTTCAGGAGCAAGTACTTTTAATCTTTGAAAAATGTAGGCAAGCTTTAGGATAGATACGAATACAGAGCCAGGCTATATATGGTTCACTGTTATTCCCCAGAGGAGTTTCATTTTCAAATACATTTAGCACAGTCCTGAATCTCTCCCATAGTGAGCATCAAGGAAGTTGGAACTCCTTCCAAAGGATTTACAAGAATCTGCATCTGTTGCCCCACTTGGATGGAAGACATGGCTATTAAGGGATCATTTGTAGTAAATTTTATATTTGTGATGTATATGTATAAACTTTGCGACATCAGGTCAGAGAACAGGCCTAGACTCATCTTCTAATTCTAATAAGTGGTATAAAAACAAGTGGCTTTGCTAATCCTTCTTGAGATGCAAGGACCTAGATGATACTGACTTTATCTACAAACAGATGGAAAAATCTGGCCAGTGTAAGAAGTGGCCAGCTACATTCAAGCAAACAATACCCAAGAAAACAACAACAAATCCAATCGACCAACCAGCAAAGAATAGCAAGATCAAATCAAGCAAAACCAAAACAGGAAAAGGAAATGTAATGTAATTAATATAATAAGGCATGAATAAAAACAGGATATCAAATAGAATGTAAGCAGAAATGGACAGAAATGAAGGAAAATAAGCCTTTGAAAATCAGCATTAATTTAAAAAAAAATCTTTGAAAAGCACAATGTGTTTGCATTTTAAGTACTAGATATTGTGTTCATAACATATGATAGTATATATACATATACATATTTGCATATATACATATACAAATATATTAATTATAATATACACATAATGTATAGTTGAATATATATATATATACATATACATATACATATATATATAAAATTGAAAAGAGATTCTTCTCTCAATACACTTAAACTACAGTTTCCACACTCTACTCTTCCAATCTACACTCAATCTTCCCGCTCTTCTCCAGATCCACTCCATTTCCATCTCCTATCAGAAAGGAGCAGGTCTCCAAGAGACAATAATCAAACAACAACAACAAACAAACAAACAAAACAAAACAAACAAACAAAAAGAAACAATAAGACAAGGCAAAAATCCTCACACTGAATCTGGACCAGGCATCCCAACAGGAAGAAAAGAGTTTTAAGAGCAGGCGAAAGATTTAGACACTACCTACTCCCATAGTCAGGAGTCCCACAAAAACAAGTTAACAACAAAACATATACTCAGAGAACGTGGTCCTTGTTATTCCGACTCTATGAACCCATAGGCACCCTGCTTAGTTGGTTCAGTGAGCCATGTTCTTCTGGTGCCACCCATCCCCTCTGATTCTTGCAATCTTTCCTTTCTCCTTCAGGGGGACTCCAGATTCCCCGAGCTCAAAAGGGAAGACTTTTCACTTTCTCCCTCCACATGATGTCTCTGTCTCTGCTCCTAGGTAGAGTAGAGGAAGCCCCTTTGATGAGGATGGGACAAGGTACCAATCTCTGACTCTATAGCACATTATTAAGAATCATTTCGTTGATTTGTTTTGACCAGTTTTGTTTGGTTCTACCATAGGTTTTGGGGTTATCTAGTCTTCGATTCCTGCCCATCCAAGCAGTGTCAGGAATGGACTGCCTCTCATGGGGGGGGGGGGTGTGAAAGTAAATCAGATATTAGTTGACTACTACCACAAGTACTGTGCCCCTGTTGCCTCAGTAGATCTTTCAGGCAGGACAGACTGCTGCTAAACGGTTTTGTGGCTGGAATCTTGTCCAGGTTTCTCTTTTGGTAGCCTGAGAAGTACATTCCTACCCTGAAGAGACTAGAACATAAAGGTGGAGCCTCCATGCAGGCACCATAGCCACTTCTCCATGTTCAAAGAGAAGCGTGGGTCCCCCAATAATCGGACCCCTCTGTCAGTTTGTGAGGCACAACCCTTTGTCCTAGCATCAGCCTGGATTGTTTGGCTAATTTAACCAGATCCTGTCAGATAGCAACTCAAGCAAATACTGTTAGCATTTTGTCTAAGCTCTGCCTCACGGTTACCAGGCAACAGCCAGGTATGCTCAGCCCCACGGTTACCTGGCAATAGCCAGGTAGTATTTATCCACTATAACAGGGACTGTTTGCCTCTCCTTGTTCTCTTGTGCTTCTCTTGCTCTCTTGCTTTCTCTTGCTCTTGCTTTCCTTTCTCTCCTCTCCCCATTCTTTTCCCCCTTCTCTCTCCACTTGTTCATGACCGGCCTCCTCTACCTCTCTCTCTCCCTCTCCCTCCCGCACCCCACCTCTCTCTCTTTCTGACGTTTTCTGCCTCTATTACTCTATTAACTCTCTTCCCCATGCCTGAAGAAACTCTATTCTATACTATACCATCATGTGGCTGGTCCCTCAGGGGGAAGGGATACCTCAGCATGCCCCCCACCCCCGAGGCTCTCCTTCCCCCATACCGCCTCACACCTCAACAGAACGTATTCCCCCTCTCTTTTTATAAACGTATCATATATGACCCAGTTCCACAACTGGATGTCTTGAATGACAACAAGGCATGCGGTCGTTGAGTCTGCTTATTCCTTATTACTAGGAGCCCTACAGTGATCCCTCTCATAGATTCCAGGAAATTTTCACTGCATTAGGTTTCTATACCACTCCCCAAATGCCTCAAGTTCCACCCATCTCACACCAGCCTCTCTCCTTTCATCCCATTTTCTCCCTGCTACCTTAATATTTCCACTCCCAAACTCATCCACCTCCAGTCTACGCACAAAATATATTTTATTTCCCTTTCCCAGGAAGATCCATGTGTCCCTACTAAACCTCTCCTCTTTACCTAACCTGTCTAGGTCTGCGCATTGTAGCCTGGTTATCATTAACTTAAAGGCTAATATATACTTCTAAGTGAGTATTTACCATGTCATTCTGCATCTGAGTTTCTTCATTCAGCATGACTTTTTTTTTTTTTTTTTAGTTCCATCCATTTGACTGCAAATTTCAGATGTTTTTAACAACTGAGTAATACTTCATTGTATAAATTACCACATTTTGTTTTTCCATTTTCCTGTTAAAGGACATCTATGTTATTTCCAGTTTCTGGCTACTGTGAATAAAGTCACAAGGAATAGAGTTGTGCAAATTTTTCTGTGGTAGGATGGCACATCCTTTGTGAATATAAGCAGGATTTGCACAGCTGGAGCTTGAGGTAGATCTATTACCAAATTTCTGAGGAAATACTGTACTGAATGCCATAGTGGCTATAGAAGTTTCATTCCGACCAGCAATAAGGAGTTTTTCCTTTGTTCCACATCCTCTTCAGCTTGAGCTGTCATTTGTGGTTTTGATCTTAGCCATTTTGGCAATTTTAAGATAGAATCTCAGAATCGTTTTGATTTGCATTTCCCTGATGGCTAAAGGATGCTGAACATTTCTTCAAGGGCTTCTCAGTCATTTGAGATTCCTCTGTTTAGAATTCTCTGTTTTGATCTGTACTGCAATTTTAATTGGATTATTTAGTTTCTTGATGTCTAGTTTCTTGAATTCTTCACATATTTTGAATATCAGCCCTCTGACAGATGTGGGGTTTGTAAAAATCTTTTACCACTCAATAGGCTGACATTTTTTCCTGTTTACTATGTCCTTTGCCTTAAAATTCTTTTCAGTTTCATGAAGTCCCATTTATTAATTTTCAATCTTAGTGTCTGTGCTATTCAGGATGTTTTCTCATGGGCCAATGCATTCAACGCTATTCCTCATTAACTCTTCTATCAGGTTCACTGTGTTTGGTTTTAAGTTAAGGGCTGTGCTCCACTTTGGCGCGCATTTTGTGCAAGGTGAAGGATATTTATCTGTTTACATTCTTCTATATGCTGACATCCAGTTAGACCAACACCATTTGTTAAAGATACTTTCTTTTTTCATTGCTCCTTTCTGGCTTCTTTATCAAAACTCAGGTATCCATAGGTGTGTATATTAACATCTGGGTCTTTGATTAGATTCCATTGATCACAGTGTTATTTTGTTTGTTCCAATTCTCTGAAGGTTTTCTCACTGTAGCTTGGTAGTAGAACTTGAAATCAGGAATGGTGATACTTCTGAAAGTTCTTTTATTGTACAGAATTATTTTACCTATCATGAGTTTTTTGTCTTGTTTTGGTTTGGTTTGGTTTTTTTCCCATATGAAATTGAGAATTGTTCTGTAAATAGTTGAGTTGGAAATTTGATGGGGATTGCATCAAGTCTGTAGATTATTTTTATTAGGATGAACACTATTACTACATTAATCCTACCGATTCATGATTATGGCGATTTTTTTCCATGTTCTGATATATATTTAGGTTTCTTTCTTCAAAGACTTGAAGTTCTTGTTATACAGGTCTTTTACTTGATTGGTTAGAGTTACACTAAGATATTTCATATTATTTTAGGCTATTGTGAAAGATATTTGCCTGATTTCTTTCTCAGCCCATTTTGTTGTTTTATATACTGATTTTTTAAAGTTAAATTTGTATCCTTCTACTTGGTTGAATATGTTTATCAGCTATAGGAGTTTCCTGATGAAATTTTTATGGTCATTTATGTATATTATTATATCATCCGTGAATGGTGATACTTTTACTTCTTCCTTTCCAATTCATATCTCCTTGATCTTTTTTAGCTCTCTTATAGTTCTAGCTAGAATTTCATATACTATATTGAGGAGATATGACGAGAAGGGATAGTCTTTGTCATGTTACTGGTTTTAGTAGAATTGTTTTGAGTTTCTCTCCATTTAATTTGATGTTGGTTGTAGGCTTGCTGAATATTGCTTTTATTATGCTTAGGTCACTTATATTCCTGATTTCTCCAAAACTTTTATTACAAAGAAGTGTTGAATTTTGTCAAAAGTTTATAAAGAATCTTCTGAGAAGATCATTGTTTTTTTTTTTTTTTCTTTCCTTTCAGACTGTCTACAGGGTGGATTACACTGACAAATTTTTGATTATACTAAAACACTCTGAATCTCTGGATAAAGTCTCCTTGATCATGGTGGATGATTTTTTTTGGATGTGTTCTTAAATTTGGTTTGCAGGTATTTTATTATTATTTTTGTATCAATGTTCTTGGTGGAACTTGGTCTGTAACTCTCATAAATTGTGGCCTTATAAGTTGAATTTGACAGTGTTATATATGTTTGTATTTTGTGAAATAATCTGCAGAGTACTGGCATTAGCTCTTTTTTGAATATCTGATAGAATTCTGCACTAAAACTATCTGGCCCTGGGCCTATTTTGATTTAGAGATTTTAATGACAGCTTACATTTCCCAGAGGTTTTAGGTCTATTTATATTGTTTATCTGATCTTGATTTAACTTTGGTAAGTCGTATCTATAAAGAAAATTGTCTATTTCTTTTAGATTTTTCGATTTTGTGAAAAAAAATTTACTCAGTGTTAAAAAGTATGACCTAATGGTTCTTTAGATTTCCTCCATGTCTATTGTTATATCCTAATTTTTGTTTCTGACTTGGCTTATTTGTATATTATTTCTCTGCATTTTAGTTAGTTTAGATAATGGTTTGATTATTTCACTGATTTTTCTTAAAGAATCAACTTTTCAAGATGTGAACTCTTTTATTTTAGAGATTTCATTTATTTTTTCGAGATTATTATATAGTTATATATTCCCCCATTTCTTTGGCTCCATCCAAGCCTTCCTTTCTACCAGTCCTTATGCTCTTTTAAATCCATGACCTCTTCTTATTTTCATTTCTTAAAAATTACTTTCTTTTACATACATATGTGTGTATTTCTAAATATACTTTAAATGCATGCAAGCACACACATATTGCACACACATAATCATACACTCACACACACTCCTAATACACCAATATTACCTGCTCAGTAAGGACAACAATACACACAGTAACTGTACACAAAAAAAAAGTATAAGCAACTAAAAAATGCTGAGCACAGAAAACATAGTCTTTTGCAAGGAAGAGTTATCCAATACCAAAGGATATTAATTCCTTAATTCTTAACAGACATGGAGTTAGTATTAGACTTGAGCAATAGATAAGGAGCTAAAATTTCCCCAGTTCACAGTACCTAGAAATTGTCGATGATCCCTAGTTGGATCTCCGTGCCCTAATTCTAGCCAGATCCCCTTTCCCTTTAGTTCTGCTTGAGCTTTAGTTAGCGTTTGCTTATTTTTGTTTTCAGCATCCATGTATCACATGAATTATGCTGTACCTCATCTCTGGATGGCTTTTCTTTACTCTTTCCTGTTCTTGCCCCTTTATATAAGCCAGCCCTGCTCAGGTTTCTAATGTGGCATTAACACTACTCTTAGAGAGAAGCCTCTTTCACACACTGTCCTTCACCTCCAACCACCTTGGAATGGTCTCAGTGTAATAATTATGACTCCATTCCTGCCATTTCTGCAATATTCTTGAAATTTGTTCTCTAGGGAGGATGCATGCTGTTGAATGTTTATCTCCAGATATTTCGAGTTCATTCCTGTGACCAAGTGTGTGTCTGCCTTAAGTGGTCATTGAATGTGTAAAGAGATCAATGAATGGAGGAGACTGAATTTCTTCACTTAACTAAGAAGGGAAAGTCACAGATGTGATGCCTTTAAAGGAAGCAGGCGGCTTGAGAGATATATTGCTCTTCCAGAGGACCTGAGTTATATTCTAAGTACCCACATCATGCTGCTTACAGCGCGATGTACTGAAGCTCTAGGGCACCCAATAACTTTGGCCTCGTTGAACATCCAGGCTCACATCACATGTTTACACACAGACATGCAAAACATACACATAACTAAAAAAAAAAATACATTTTAAGTAGAAAAGCAAAGTGTTTTTCAACTCAGAACTAAAAAGTGCTACGTTTTAAAGAATATTTAAATATTTTGATATGTCATGAAATGCCATATTTTAAAGCCTAATTAAACATTTATGTATGTAATGTCTTGAAACACTGTGGTTAACTTTAAAGTTTAAAGAAACCTATCTTCGTTCTCCAGCAATTAAAATAATTTGAAAATTCAAACCATAAACCAAATTGATTAACAAGTTTTAACATTTAGTCTGATTTCTTCTGAATCAAACTTGTTGGAAGCAGTAATTTTCCATTCATTGGTTAAGTTCTCTGTGAATATTTCCTTTCATAATGAAACTATTTCAACTTAATGAAGTGTTAGTTACTGGAACAAAAATTATAGCCTCATGCGAATGAATAGTTCCACCAAATTGTGCTTGTCTCACCACAAAGCTGTTGGTAGAAGGGGCTGGGGAAGCTTTACGCATGCCAACACTGGGGCTGGAGGCATGGAGCACAGTCTGAGACCCGTGGAAAAACATGGTAAAGGCAGCAGTTAAGATTGATACAATGAAAAGCAAAAATTTTTAAATTATGTTTTTATGTCAAAAGACCATAAATTGGTTACTTTTATAAAGCCAAAAATTCTTATCCAGATGAGTGAACTAGCAATAAAACTCATAAAGACATGGGGTATATTTGTTTTAACACTACCTAGTTTTAGATAAAAATATCTGCACTGAGACACCTATTAATGGTGAAGATGAATACTCAAGTTATTAATTCCATTCTACTTTCTATTATAATTAGTTTGATATTGATTTTTCTTTCCATTTTTGGTAAAGGAAGTAATGTCTTCCCTTATTGATCTACTAAGTAAACTAGAACAAAATTTTTTCCATATTAATGAAAAATCTCTATTTTTTTTTAAGTAAACTCCAAACTTAGTGCTTACAGACAAACACTCATACTATGAAATAAGGAACACTTAAACTCTGCTGCTCTACACAAATTAGATTTTAGGATACAAAGAAATTAAATAGATTCATGGAATTTAAATTTGTTTCTTACAGAATAAAATGTTTTCTTACAACTTGCTAAAGAAAGGTGACATACAAGCCAAGGAATTTTAAGGTTTTTTTGTTTGTTTGTTTTTTTTTTTTTTTTTTTTTTTTTTTTTGGCGGGGGGAGGTATGCAGGGTATTTCTGGGACCAACATTTTAAAAAATTAAAAATTAAAATAAAATTTAAGTACATAGTGTTTTCTCTTCTCTCTTCTCCCTCCCTCTCCCCATATTCTCTTTCCTTGCTCATTCCTCTTGTTCCATTATGAATTTGTGATCTCCTTTTTAAAAAATTATTATTGATTTACACATCTACCCACACCAACATAGTGACCCCTACCCCCCCCCCCCCACACACACCTCAAACCTGCTCAGCCCGTTTAGTGCTACTTTTATGTATGTGATTTCAGGGCTGATGACTTCATATTGGATGACAACCAGCCAAGGAGTTCATCCCTGAAGAAGACTAGCCATTCCTTAGCTGCCTGCAGTTCCTCGACTCTGGATGGAGTCCAGTGAAAATTTCCCCTTCCATGTTAGCTTGTCTATTGTCATTGTTTTTGTTCAGCTATTCTTTATGCAGTCATGCTGATGAACTGTAATGGGGTTTTTAAGAGTTCTATTATAACAAATGAGAGGCCCCTAGGTCTTGCAAACTTTATGTGCCCCAGTACAGGGGAATGCCAGGGCCAAGAAGTGGGAGTGGGTGGGTAGGGGAGCAGGATGGGGGAGGGTTTAGGGAACTTTCGGGATAGCATTTGAAATGTAAATAAAGAAAATATCTAATAAAAAAAGATAGCAGACAAAAAAAGAACAAATGAGTTTTATTTCAAAGATAATGTTATTTTTATATGAATTATAGTAGTACTTTCTTGTCACTGTAACCAGATATTTGACAAGATGTAAGTTAAGGGAACAATGAGTGACTTCTGATTTTGGTTCATTATGGTGGGGAAGACATGGCTGAATGCATTGAGCCAGGGGCTAGCAACTGAAACTCATTGCATCTGCACTGTGCAGGAAACTGAGAAGAGCTAATTTTGGCACCCTGCTGGATTCTTCCTTTTCCCTTGCCATGAAGTTGGGATCCCAGGTCACATTTAGGATGGTGTCCTTTCTGCAATCACATCTCATTATAGATGCCCATAGCTTTCAAGGATATGACCATCTATTTCTCCCAGGTGATTCTAAATCGAATCAAGTTGATACTAAATATTTTTATCTTCATCACTACATCACTAGGATGTAGTTCAGCTGTAGAGGACTTGCCTAGCAGTTAATTATCCCTAGCAGTCATCTTCTGTGCAGACAGTAATGGAGGGCTGTAAGCTTATATAGAGACCACCGTCAAATGTACCCAAGCATGTGGCAGTTAATAGAAGATTGAACTCTAGCTACTCAAATTGGACTCATGGCATAAGTATTTTGGTCATTGTTTCACTTAAGTATCACACTGATGATTGTGATTTTAAATGATGGACTCACATTTTTATTTATTTAATCCTATCAACTTGAGTTAGAGTCATTTTAAGTGTCTGTCCATGCCATTATGCAATGTTTTCTGGTCTTGAATAGGAGGTGAAAATGCATCTTGCTCCTGTTTTCCATTTGCCTTTCCTCTTCAAGGATATTGATTGCATGTTTAATTATCACAGCAATGCTTCTGCCTGCATTTTGGTGATTATGACTGGAATGAATCTTCTTGAAACTTATCATTATTTTTTTCTTTTGTGTTTATATTATGTGAGGTTCTGTAAACACATTTTTATTAAAATTAATCTGAAGTTGATTGTGTTTATTTTTCAGTGTATGAAGTCTATCTTTAATTTTTTATCAGGTTCATCATGTGAGTCAATTTGTTTGGGGAAAGTCCTAGTTCTTAAATGCTGTCCCAACACAGTTGATAACAGTGGTCATTTTTCTGTCTCCAAAGAGGCCCATTTTAAAAAGTGAATACTTTCATCTTAGCTCTAAATTTTGTCTTTGTACCTATATCCTTTGGCAAACACAGAAGTGGATGCTCACAGTCAGCTATTGGATGGAACACAGGGCCCCCAATGGAGGAGCTAGAGAAAGTACCCAAGGAGCTAAAGG
>NC_034606.1:16643644-16672304 GCF_900095145.1 Mus pahari | reverse complement strand
CACACTCTTGCCAGTGCAGACTGGAGCCCAGAAGCTGCGTCCCTTCTCCAGGCCGCCCTCTAACCAGCAGTGGACTGGAGCAAAGATGGTTCTCCTTCTGGCTCAGGCCAGGAGACTGCTCCCGGGCAGACACCCCTCCTCGGGCGGGGAAACGCGCTGGATGACCGGAACCAGACACAGGTTCCTTCCCAGAAGCTGTGACTCTTCACCAGTTCTCCCTCTCCCCGGCAGTGCACTGGAGCAAAGATGGCCGCTCTAGTTTTTCTATCGTATGCCAGATAGCCAGACATTTTTTTTCCCCTCAGATATCTTCATATGCTTCATTTATCCATTGGTCTTTTTATTTTCTCTAAAAATGTTATTTACAATAACTAATGTTCACAATTTACTTTGTATAATTAATTTGCATAATTTTAAGTAAAAGAATTTTTTGGATAATAGCAGAGGCATACTTGGGTTGTTCTACTCATGGCAATGCTATTCAAGACTAGTATTCAGTAGCTTTAAATGGCCCAGTTCTTAGACCTTTGAACCTTCTGAGGGTTTCAAAACTAGGTTGACAAAGACATCACAGAGTTTGAAAGACTGAACCTTGAAACAAATATCCATATACCTTCAGTCCTTTTGACAAACCGTCTAAAAACACACCAAGCTACCTTAGGAAACTCTTACTTTCTTTCCCCATTATTCCTATGCAACAAGTTTACTGTTTTAAAAGAACAGTGAGTTGCCAGTTTGAGGATGATAATAAAAGATAATACTTGCTTTGAAAGATTTAATTTTATTTTATGTTCATGGACATTATGTCTGCACATATCTCTGTATACCATGTGTATGTAATTTCCATGGAGTCCAGATTTCTGCACACCAGATCCTCTGAAAATGGAAAGACAGATTTGTGAAGTACAATGTATGTGCTGAGAATCAAATCCAGGTCCTCTAGAAGAGCATCCGGTGCTCTTAACTGCTGATCCATATCTCTAGCCCTTTGTAATAGTCTTCATGATAAATAAATGATACAGATTTATATGGAATAAAATAGTAAAAATATTTTCAGAAAGTCACAAATAAGAAGACAATGCAAAGAAAATAAAAGTTAGAATAGAAAAGTGATTCCTGTATTTGTCCAAGAGAAATTATTTGTAACCTCACAAAGGTTTCATATGCTAAAACAATGTAGCTACAAGGAACTGATGGTCTATATGTATAGGAGCACACAGAATATACACATTGCAAAAGATTGTACTTGCAAAATTTAAAGGGTTTTTTAAAGGAAATGAAAAAACCCATTGAATTTGGAGTATCATCAATTTTAGTTAGAAATGATATAATCATAAACGAAAAAGTAGCATTTCAATGAAAAGAGTAAGAGACTATATTATAACCGTGCATCCATCTTTTACTTAAATTCTGAGACCAAATGGAAAAATGAAGTGAGCAGTGGAAGCATGTTCAGAGTGTGAGTGTGAAATCTTAGGAAGATATCAGCATAGGGAAATCATTTGGTGATCTTTAATGAGAAGCTTTGTAGCAAAAGTCTCAAAGGAGATTAATAGTATATCATTTATACTTAGAAGGCCAAACACTGTAGACACATTTGGCAATGTTAAAACTTTAATGAGTGAAAAATGAAAACACACACACACACACACACACTCATACACAAACACACACACACACACACACACACACAATCCTGAAGTCCTCTTTCAAAGCATTTTTCCAGCCCCTTGATATTCCCCTGCCAAGATGGAATCTAGTCTTTGGAGACTTCACCTTTTGTATTAAAACTCTGGCAAGGGTTACTATCAAAAGGATTGTGTGGGTGTACACTTAGAATTGAAATTACAACCGTGTGCTAGACCTGGGAGGTCAGTTTTCTTCCTCTTGAAAACAGTTCTAAAATGATAAATACCAGAAACTTGTAGTAGACAAGGGTTAGCATTCAGGAGAAGGCTTTCCAAATAGAAAAATATTACTGTGTATTTTTATGGCATTGTACCACTTGATAGGAAGTAGATTATATAAATTAGGAAGGTAGAAAGCATGGTAGTCCAAAATTGACTACAGAGTCAATTTGGTCCCTTGTAAACTCAAATGTACCCATTAAGATAGTGCTTAAATACTTGTCTAAGAAAAATTTTGTTGAATATGCCTCCACCACTTTTGTTGAGTTTTCTTTCTTGTCCAATTAGGTATGAGACGTTTAATGTTTCTTCTGGAAGTTGGCCTAAATAAAAATGGAGTTAAACCAATTGAAGCTGTAAAATAAATATTTGTACAATGACTTAGAAAGAAAAAAAAACACTATGTCTAGCTTAAAGAACTAAATTACATTCCCCAAATCAATGTGGTAGAAAGAGAACAAAATCCCACACATTTTCATGACAGAGAGAGAGAGAGAGAGAGAGAGAGAGAGAGAGAGAGAGAGAGAGAGACATACACAGAGAGAAAATTGCTCATATGAATATGTGTTTAAGGCTAAACATTTGGGACTGAATAATCCATTAGGGAAATTTTCCCACAAGAATTAATACCTGTCTTCTCTCAGGAATCATTAATTATTTGTAGCTCTTCATCTAAGGGTGGGATCATGGATACTGGCTTGCAATTTTTTTTTCTATTCCCCCCCCCTTTTTGTCTGTATTCTTTTCTATTTGGTTATTAAAGCATCATTGGTTTGCAGAGTTTGAAACTGTTGATTCTCTCTACTTTCTCCTTTTATTTGTAGATTCTAGTTATAAAGAATAATGAAAACATGAAACTTGGAGGCAATGGATGGAACTCAAAATAGTATACCAAGTATGATACAACCTCTTTCTGGTACATTGACATAGAACCACATTCTGGCTGGGGAGTTCCCCACAATCTAAATTTTGTTGTACTCCTAGATTTGACTTATTGTTGACATTCTTCACATTTAAATTTCCTTGTTTACACTGGCCATACATTTTCGAGTTTTGGGATTAAATTCTGTTCAGATATCTTTACAAATTTTACATTTATTTTTGTAAACCCTTACTGTGTAATCCCATCTATGTGTTGTATGTTCTCTACGGAACGATCAACTGAATAATTTCTTGATCATGTAACATTTTATTGCCTTTTATTAGTAATATGCTAAAAATACATATGATATTTATAAAATATTAAAAAATTTTAAACTTCCTCTGAAAGCTAGGCATTTTAATGGACTTCAAACACTCAGAAACAAAATTTTATCATTTTCCTCTCGACATGAGTGGCAGAGGATCCTGTTTAGGGAAATAAGCTACACTCAGACTAGAATTAGATGCCTTCTCTCATACACTGAATCAAGATATCATGAAAAAAAAGTACTCAAGTAAACGAGAGTTATTTGGAAAGAGGACATGAACCAGAAAAGTAGGAGGAGGTAGATGAAAGTTGAAAATGGCAATAAGAGATGAAGATGGTCATCGTACATAATATAATTGTATCAAAATGTTATGAAAAAAAACATCATTTGGTAGAGTAAGTGTTCTATTTAAAATAAAGAATGTTTGATGCTTGAAAAAAAAAAAAACAGAATAATTCTCATTGTACTTGTCAAAAGCCTGTTGTCTGTGTTCCTTACAACCCCAGGCTATCACTGCACTGTTTGCTCAGTTACTTAGGGACTAAGTGTAAACATTGCAAATGGTTTGAGGAAGGTCTGTCTGTGCCCAGAAATAGAAACATAAAGGATATGCGGCTGAAAGAATAGATTGAATTAGTCACAGTTTAGTTCTATTGTGGAAGTAGACCTACTTGAGCCAGGTTAGAGAAAAGATTGCAACATATAAAAGGCTACCAAGCAGTACTTAAGCTTCACTATATTTTCCCATATTCATAAAATGTGTACAAAATGGAAAATTGCCAGCAAACAAAGTGAAACAGTGTATAAACAATGGCTGCTAGAATTGGGTTATAATTTCATGGAAGTGGAAGGGATGCTATTTTTATGGTCTCCATCTCTGCCAATATAGCAAACTGTATGGTAAATGCTTGTTATGTTTCTGAACAATAGAAATTGAATAGATTGTAGTAAAGTGTGATGGTTTGTATTGTCAGCTTGATAGACTCTAAATCACCTGGGAGATGGGATTGTGTTTATTAGGCTAATTGTGGAAGAAAAGCCCACTTACTGCCTGTAGTGTGTATCTATTCACTACTTGAGACCTTGGAGAACAGTAATAAAGCAGTAAAATTCTTTTATTGATTTTTGCTTTTTATTGTAAACAAAGAATATATATATATATATATATATTCTAATCATGGTTTTCCCCTCACTCATCTCCTCCCAGATCCTACCCAATTGACAACTGTGCTTTGTCTCTTGGCTCTGTGTGTGATAGCTGCTTCAATGTCCTGATGCTTTGACTGCCTTGCCATGATGGACTGTAGCTCATCTATGAACTATAAACCCTTCAAAGGTTTATTTTAATCATGGAAAAATTTCAAGGTGAAGGTGATGGAATTCAATGTCAAGTGATAAAGAAAATATTAAAAATGCAATTATTAATTGTTTAATGAATCTTTCCCTCTCTTCTGTCTCTTCTCTATCTGAAGTATTGTAGAAAATAAATGAAGGGAGAAATATTGAAATGAAGAAGGTTGTAGCATTTAGTTACATGCCTCCCCTCTTGGGACACTGTAATTCTCATGTCTCATAAAGCTTACACTTGTCTATAGCAATGCTATCTTGGAATCACTTCAAATAGGCAGAATTATTATGAAAAATTCCCTTCATATTTGTTTCACTCAAAACATTTTTTATATTGTGAATTATACACAGTAATTTTATTAGTTACCCATCTCATTGCTGTGATCAAATGCCTTACACAAAGCAAGTTATGGGTAGAAAGATTTATTTTGGCTCATGGTTTAAGGGAATACAGTCCATCACAGCAGACTAGGCAGTGGATTGGGAGCAACCATTTTGCCAGAGAATGGTATAGCTGTTGATCATATATTTTTGGACCAGATGAGTTCCAGGACAGAGATGAGTCAGAGTGTATGGAAGGGATTTTAAGCCTCAAGCATCACTCACCAGATGAACTTCACCCACATGTTTCTTATATATTGTCTACAAACTATGAAAGCAGCACCACCAATTGGGGAACAACTGACAAAGTCCCTTAGCCTATTGTTCTCCAACAGATATTGCATAAGATTAAGTTCTCACTAAGGGAAGTATCTCCCCAACATGCTTTCTGATTCTCCAATGATGGGCTTGGAATTTACCTTTTATGGACATTAATACCATTCATTTGTGGTTTTCTTTTAATATGTTGACTTAGTTAAAATGTAGTATAAAATGTCATTTGGGGCTAGTTCAGGGTCTTGGTGGTTTAGACAGTTTTGAGATGCTAGTTAATAATGAAATCCAGAGATGTAGATTTAAATCATGGAGTGGTTGTTCATTCTTATTGAATGTTTTGCAGGCCTCAGATACACCATATATTTTTATGACATGAATCCATTAATGTTCTGGGAACTTTAGTTTTCTTTTCCTTCTAAAGAGCAAACATGGAAAAGTCATAAACAGCATAAATAGAAGATAAAATACTGACTTGTATTTCCTTCTTTTCTAACAGGCATGAAAAAGTAGAATACAATGAAATTAAAACACACTGAGCATTCCTGTGTCCTGCAGCATGGAGTTTTGGTGCCTTTTCAGAGTCATGTTCCTTTCATTAAGAGAGTTAATATGGTCATGGCTAAGTATTGACAAGAGGCAAAATAAAACGTGTGAGGGCATCAATGAAAAGATGTCTTCCTAGGTAGTAGTTTTCCCCATTACTCCAATGCACAGCTGTACAATTCTTTATGGAGCGAAGATGAATATCAATGTTCAAAATTCTTAGGGACCCCCAGAATGGAAGGTTCTTGATTCTTGGCTTATTTTAGTATTGATTATTGTGCTTTGTGCTGAATAAAATCAGACTCAATTTTTATCCACTGTGCATTCATATGTTTTTGACCTATGACTAGTTTATTTTCCACAAGAGCATGAGCATGCATGGTCCTAACACCTTTCCACCTTTGTAGATTAAGTACATGTTTGCAACATAAAATAAATTATACTATGTAAATAATTTAATATTTGAATTTCTTTGAGAGTCTAATATAGAATATAAATAATATTTACAATGAAAATTTGCTTTCTAATTATCCTTATTAATCTTCTACTTGAAGACATAAGAATAAATTTAAAGTTTTTTCCCTAAACATTATTTTGTGTTGTACAAAAATTAGTTCAGAAAAAACAATATTCTCTTTGCTAGTGGCATTCTCCAAATTTCCACCTTTGTGGAAAAGTACCTTGCACTATTTCATATCTTATTACCTAATATTTATTTTTCACCAATATAAAACATAGACAATAAATTATAAGTACTCTTCCCCTGCAGACTCCTTTTTTAAAGAAATAATGTTAGCACATAAACAATTTTCATTTTTGGTCTCTCTCTTTCCACTCATCCTTTCTGCCCTTTCTTCCTTTTTCCTTCACTACCTTCTTTGCCCCTTTTCTCTCTTTCTCTACCTTCCTCCCTTTCTTCTTTCATTTTAAAATTGAGTATGAAGAATTAACTGATTTTTTTATTACTTCATAAATGCTAATCGTATGTTCCTGCTCAATCCCATCTAGTGTTTTAAGATAACATACATGACCTACCAGGAAATGGTGGCTCTCTGATTTATCTTTGCCTACTTTACTCATGGTGCAGAGTTTGACTACATAATAAACATTTTTCACACTCACATGTCAACTGGTACCTATTTATATTTGATCAGTGTGCCAGTGGGATATATTAGCAAAACATTTGAAAGAGCAGATGCAACGTCCAAGGGTATTCCCATTCTCTGAAGCACGTTGCTTATTCCTGTAGGTGGTCTACATACCCCTGCTCACAACTTTCATCTAGCTGGTACTATCACTTGGGTGACCACACTCCAGAATATGTAGTAATTGAAAGCCACCATGGAAGCATCACAAAATGGGACCTGTAGGAGGCACCTTAGCTACTGAGAGCTATGCTCTGAGAATTGGGTGCATTCCTCTTTTACTGAAAATGTAGCGCTAAAACAGGAGTTGGATGCTGATAAACAGAATATGGGTATTCGGTGCTATTATAGACACAGAGAGTAGACCTAACAGTTCAGGGCTGTAAACTCACTTTTGTTGTTAATATTTGGAATGCTTTCATATTCTCTGTTTTCTTCATGATTCTCCTTTCCCACATTAAATTAATGCTGTTTGTTAAATTTTTTTTTTATTTTAATTCTGTACATGCATGCAAGCTTACACTCCATGGTGTGTGTAGGGGAGACAAAGAATTTTGTAGAGCCAATTCTGTCTATTCACTTTTATATGGGTTCTCAAAATTAGATTTCTCAGATTTGTCTAGTAAGCACCTTTCCCCATTATGCCATCTCATCCACCTCAAGCTATTCTTAAGATGTCTAATTTACCATTTATAGTCTGATAAAATGTATATACCTAATGATTTGTGGAACTTGTATATACTAACCATATTTCATTAGCCTATAAGCTCTGCCTCATATCTGGTTTGCTGATTAATATTTTCTGCTGTGTATTAGTCATGATTTGTTGGTATGTTTCAACACATTTATTAGTTACATAGATGTAAACACTGTCCCCATTTTTACAGTGCAGTGAATTATAGATTTGGCTTATCTTATAATTATTTTAGATATTTATGAATTAAATGTTAACAGATTTTTGTAACCACAATTTTACTAATAGAAATAAATAAACACTTAAGTAAGAATAGCCTTCAAAACTCGGACTTTCTCTTTGTCTTGTCCACTTTTTTTAGGAATTTAATGATCTATATACTTAATCCTAGATGGCAAATAATTACTTCTTATTCATGATTTGCTATTCCTAAAAGTCTTACATTACTCTTTTTAGTTTCTTAGGACATCTTTTCTTTCCTAGACAGGGTTTCTCTGTGTAGTCCTGGATGTCCTGGAACTCACTCTGTAGACCAGGCTGGCCTCGAACTTAGAAATTCACCTACCTCTGCCTCCCAAGAGCTGGGATTAAAGGCGTGCGCCACCACTGCCCGGCTTCTTAGAACATCTTATAATACATTTAACAAGAAGATCAGCTTAAACTACACTTGTGCTTTGTGCTTGTACTTTGATTTGAATGATTTGTCTGTCAAAGGCTTTGCTCAGTAGAAGGAATAACTCAAATGCACATTCAAATATTTGACTTGGTTATCCACATTAATCATGAATTTGGCAAAAGAAACATAGGAAAATATATAAGGATATTATAAGAAAGCAAAACAACTATTTCAGCAAGGATCTCTCTAACAGACTACAACAACAGAAGAGGAAGCATAAGAAAAGTTGAACAGAAAATATGAGTTAAATGCTATGTCTCCTGGGAACACATGAGGAAATCGAAGTTACAGAGCTATACAGAGGCATCACCTTTCCTTCATTGGTTTTTCTGCAACTAAAAGTAACAACACAACTAATTATTAACACATAGGAAATTAAAACAAAACAAAACAAAATTTAATATAGAAGAGGAGCTGGAAGAGATGGATCAAGTCCTTGAGTTCATTATACACTCACTTGGAAAAAAGAGTTATCTATGAAACTCTTGCTAAAATTTACACACAGACACCCCTTCGCCACTCCCCCCAGGCGCACGCACACACACACTTAGAGTAAGTGAAAACATCAAAGCAAAAATAAACTTGATCCAAGGAAAGGAAAATGTGCACTGGGGATGGAAATATAGGGACACTCACTAAGCTTTCTATCAGTCTAGAACTTCTTCAATTTTTTAAATATTCTAAAAACAATTAAAACAATTGATTGGACTATAAGAAGCATCATTAGAGAAGCCTGATAAATGCTCATAGGAAATACTAGGTCTTAGCCTCTCTCTTCATTTCCCAGGATCAGCTCTATTCAAAAGCAGGTTGTTTCATTAGTGCCACACAGTGTTTATCCTTGGGTCATGTCTAAATACATGTATCTACATGTCTATAAGTAAATAATCTCTTTTGCTATTAAATCATACAGAACCTCAGAACTGAATTTCACTGGTTTTAAACTAGTCTGGTTTGTGTTATTTGGCTGTGTTACATCTAAATAGAATGGCTGGGGGACTAGAATCTTTTATGAGAAGCAAAAGCAAACAATGAATTAATTTTACCCATAGTACACGGATGAGAAATTAAGAATATTTCTAACAGGGAAAAGTAGTAAAATCTGTTGCTAGGATAATACCCATATATACTACAGATGAAAGGAATTCAGTAGCTGGATAATCTGCAATGAGGCTGGTGAGATACTTCTGGTTGAGAGTAATTCTACTTTTATAATACAATTAGATTTGGTTCCCAGTACCCACATCAATGCCCATAACTATTGATATCTCCAGAGGATCTAATGCTCGCTTCTGACCTCTGTGGTCATAAACATACATCGCATACATACATACATGCAAGTAAAACCTTCATTCATTAAAATAAGCACAAATAAATACTAAGAAAAGGATACAGGTAGGAATAGGTATGATGGCATACACCTATATACTCCCAGTCCTTGGGAAATCAAAGGAGAAAGTGAATGCGTTTAAGGTCACTGCAATAGTGTTTCAAAAACAGCAAAAATCAGGTGGTGGTGGCACATGACTTTAATCCCAGCACATGAGAGATAGAGGTAGGCATATCTCTTAATTTGAGGGCAGCCTGGTCTACACAATGAGTTCCAGGAAAACTAAGTCTACACGGTGGAAACCCTGCTTCAAAAACAAAACGAAAAAAAAAAAAAAAACAACAAAACACAAACAAAAGAAAAAAATGAAACTTAAAGGAATCAAAAATGTAGACTGTCTATATAAGAGAATTTGAACAGTAGCACACTGATTATGCCTGACTGCTTCCCAGCTTCAGCCTACTGGTTTAATACTGGTTGAAAAATTTAAAATTGCAAGCATACAATTCTTGATTCTTTACCTAGCACCAATGGACAAAATAAATATGGTACTCAGTTGTAGAATATGCAAAGACAAATCAGGCAAACATGAAGAAATAGTCCCTTACTTCATCAAATTTAGAGTCTGGTAATAAAAAGAGTCAAACACATTTGCACAAGGGTTATGAAGGAGGGTGTGTTTTGTCTGAAGTATTTAGACTAGGTGGGCCATATGCCATTCTATCTTACATTTCATGAAAGGCCTCCATACTAATTTTTGTAAGAAGGAGTAACAGAACAAGACTTGTCTTTGAAAAAAATTCAAGACTATATAATCTTACTGATTTAATGGGCACCCAACTATAAAAACATTGAGATTGCTTAATGGGCTGTTGTATCAGTGAATCCTGGAACTTGTCAGAGTCTGAGCAGAGGCAGTAGCAGCAGCATATAGAGAAGATGACTTTACAACTAAATACTATCCGTACTTACATTATCATGCCACAACACTTAAACTTCATTGTGAATATGTGTCAGATTTCATAGAATAGGTTTCTTTAGGGAAAATGAAGAGGAGCACAAGAATTCAGTCTCTTTGTGATAAATTGTGATGCAGATAATTCCGGTATATTTTCAGACATGATAATATATGGATAGGAAAATAAAAACCTCTGTTAGTTTTTCATGTAATGACTTAATGAAATAAGATGTCAAGAGTAATAAATTGTGTTATGGAAATAATTAGAACAGATGTTACATTTTGTGGCATGGTAGACTCAGATAACATATAAGTGGGTTATGACTCGATATCCAATATCGATATTATGACTCTTTGATATCCAATGTTTCCTGACAGATGTAGATTAAACAAATCAAATCTAGTGCTGACTCATGCAACCTACCCATATATGGGATTAAACATGTTCAGGTCTGGGATATCTGATCACCATAACCACTAAATTGAGAGACTATCAAAGAACTCTGAGAGGAATCTGGTATACCATTTTTTGAACAAAATATATCTATAAATGTATTTTTGAAAACACCTTTTTTTTTTTTTTTTTTTTTAGCAAAGCCATTCTGATCATAGGCAAAAGTTTGGCCACAAACAATGATGCTTCTGAACTGTCTAGATCACCCTTTAGGGGATTGGAATATCGATACTGAATTCAGAACAATAAATTGTTATTGTGAAAAATTGTCTTCTGGTAAGTTACCTAGGTGCCATATCTTATAGCTTGGATTCTATGGTTGAGTGGGGCAACACACATGTTAATTTTTGGTACTGATCATGAATTAAAAAAGAATGAGAACACTTGAAGACAGCCCATTTCCAGCCACCATCTGCTTGTCATAACATAGTTAAATGTTGTCATCTTTTCCTCTTTTTTTTTATTACTGTTATTAACACGCAATAAAAAATACATTTAAACAGCATTGGGTTTGTACCAGTAACCATCAAAACGGAATTGCTGAGTGTTTCACATGTTCTATGGAAATTGCCCTATTTCTTTTAAACATTCTTTGGAATCATGTAGCACCCTGCTGTTTAGTTACAGTGAAAACAGGTGCCTGGCAGTTGCAATTACCAAATGTTTGTTTGGGCCTTCATCTTATTTTGTCTCAGAGTCTTCCTTTATTCATTTATCTTCTGACTTTAAGTAGCATCATATTTATAGATGAAAGGATGTTTTATATTAAAATAACCATAGTTAGGCTTTAAACATCAAAGGGAGAAATGATAATGTGATAAATAAATTTAATGTATATATGAAAAACAATATTAATCTAATAAGTATTTTGAAATTGATAAAATTGAAAGAATTTATATTATTTTGCAGTATGTCTGGATTGCAGTTGGTACTACTTACATATTATGTTTAATTAATACAATAAATACAGTTAATATGAAGTACTTTACAATATTTATATGCACTAAAACTATTAGAATATTATTTTCAAAACATAAATGTCTGTATCATATGATTAATATGATAAGCTTTTGAAAAATGAAAGTAAATGCATTATTATTGCACATTATAAGATAATAGTTGTTAGTGTTATGATACACATGGACATCTCTGTGTATATACATATGTATATGTACCATTTTCCATAAAATGAATGGTTCTATGAAATACTTTTTATATGTTTTTGTAATTGTAATATACATACATGCGTAAGTAGATTTTTTACCTTCTTGTATAAAAGGATGTTGTTACTGACTTTCAGCATTCTTGATAAGAAGTAAGAAGACTGAATCACAGGCGAGCATCTTCTCAAGGTCATGTAAGTAAATCATGAAACACACTGTGTTTTGGACAGAGAATGTAATATTTGCAATTGGTAGTCAAATTCTCAAAGCACTGAGAAAGTAAAGATAAAGTGAGACATGTGTCGAGAAAATGCTAGTAGAGCAGGGTATAAAAGAAAAGAAGAAATTCCAGTTTTAACATAACCAAGACTATGAAGAGCTCACTGTGGCAAACGGGGAATCTGTAATCTTTTAGAGCTGTTACAGCAAAACACAAATACTTGTGTCTTAATTATAATTTCTTCTTGTGACAAATTGTCAAACAATAACTCCACACTTAGAAATAGAGACAGGGAGATATTTTCTATAGTCTTAGTTTCAACATCATAGAATATAGAGAAAAAAAATGAGTGTAGGTCTAATTAATTGATAGCAACAATAAGGAACCATTCTATTCATAGAAACAGAGAGATAAGTATGGTTTACACTCTCATCTCAAAATACTGGCTGTCAATACTTGAAAATATTTAACTGTTTAAATTTGTTCATTTTTGTTTTAATTACAAAAAAAACAAGACCAATGTTCATATTCTATTGAATTTGGCTAACCTTTCTTCCAAAGAAAAGTAAATTAATAAGTTGAATTACTTCTTTTACTTAATAGCAATAGGATTTTCATTTGCAAAATCAAAGAAATAAAGGCTAATTTAGAGAGTAACATCCTGTCTCATAAAAAATGTATTGATGTTATCATTTAAATATTCTTATCTGACACCTTTGTAAATATCTCTCAAAGCACAATGCACTCTAGAAACACAATATGTTACCAACACTAAACAAGATACAGTTTACTTGAGAACATAGACTTTGATGCAAAATTAGACTGGCAAATGTAGACAGGACTACAATGGTAACTTCTGTTATTTCTCTACTTTCTTTGATATTTTAATCTCTTGAATTTGACTATCAAAATGAAGGTTGTCTAATTTCTCCTTTGCCTACTTTCAGCAACATTAAATCCTGAAAACATAAGGCTAAGTATCTCCTCTTCCATTTATATATCATATTTATATAAAGGAAGAGCATTTTAACACTTCTTAAAATTTACTTTTTAAATGATTCACAAACAACATAAAGTTGTGCATATTAATTTGTCATTGTGTAAATCTTTGACATAGGTTTTATTTTATTTTCACTGTTTAGAAGCAATAGAATAGAGGAAGTTGAAGAATAGAGGAGGTATTTCTCCAAGAAGAAGCTAAACTGGTTTGACATCTGGAATACATAAGATTCGTAAGAGCCCTGCTTACAGATTTAGGGAGGGGCTGTCCTGTGCCCTCCAACACTATATGCCCACAGGGCTCCACAGGCAAAGTCCTGTAGAATCTGGCCAACTGCTGAGTGAATCAGGGGGAAGATGGCACAACTGCAGGAATTCCAATGTAATGTAATAACGATTTACAGAAACTGAGAAAAACAACATAGCTTTTATTTTTCAGTGTCTTTGAAATTTGGACAAAATATTTTTCTTTTAACAATCTTTCTCTCCTTGTTCTCTATCTTAAATACACTCATGAGTTCATGAGACTGATCAATGGACATCAATGGTAGACCCTAAAAATTTCATTGTAAACAGCACCCTGGGACATTTGTCTCTTCAGTTACTGTCCACCTGGCTTCAATCTATTCATGTAATGGGTATTCCTTATCTCCAAACAAAATATCAGGGCATTGAATTAAGTGAATTTCAAGAAATTGCTTTCTGTTGGCCATCTAGACATGTACAGGTAATTCATAAAATTAGAATAAATGTATAATTTATGAATTTGTTTGGAAATGGCAATATGTTTTCTTCATGCAAAATTAGTTTACTAGTCAATAGGAAAACGAGATTAAAACTGTAAAGAGACCTTTTCTGTTCTTCAGAATGGAAAAACCACAAACTGTTGGATATGATGCCCTGGTAAAGAAGTGGATCCCTAAGAGTTTTGAACTGTTGATGATAATAGAAATTAGAATAGCTTCACTAGACAATGATGAACAGCATTTAGAGTTATAACAGGTATATACATTTTAGGTCAGCAAGACCACACTTGAGATTATCTTATGACAATGGATGCATTTGTTCATGAAGTATTTTTTTAAAGAAAGATATTGATTAATTTGTTAAGGATATTTGCCTTATATCATACAGAAAACTGTTTTTGTATATGAAATTATTTAAACTCTTTTCAAAGCAAAACTGTATTTTATGGTAATTCTAATTTGTAGTCCAGGTCCTATTCAGTTCTACATACCAATATATAATAAGCTCTTTGGCACCTCAGTGTCATGATATGAAGGATTTTTTCTGAATTTTCTTGTTATTGAAAATCAGGTTTTTTTGCATATCATATAATCTAACCACAGTTTCCATCACATCCCAGATTGTATCCAACTTCCCACCCCTCCAACTTCAAGGTATATATTTCTCTCTTTTTTAGAAAATAAATAGCCAAATAACAAACAAAACAGAAGAAAACAAAACCAACACACAAAAAATAATAGAAAACATAGCAAAAACATATACACATGCAACAACACTTACAGGTACACACACCAAATACATAAACTTATAAAACTGGATACCATAGCATATAACAAGAGATAAGCTATTAAAATATGCTCCATCAAATCAATATAAGACAAAAAGTAATCTCCTAAAACCTATTGAGTTCATATTGATTGGTCATGTACTGCTAGGCTTGGGACACATTTATAAGCAAGTTACAAGCAACACATGGGTGTGTATTTTTGTGTCTGTGTGTCTGTGTATGTTGGGCCTATGTATAATGACCCTCCTATAAAAGCCAGAGGATAAAATCTGGATGTTGGTTTTCTCCTTCCTTCTTTTGTACTCTAGGCATCCAACTTAGATCATCAAGCTTGTTACAGAGCCTTTAACACTGAACCATTGCAGTGGCTCTATTTATAATTCTTACAACAGTATATTACATTCAAATAATAAAGCACAACAAAGGCCGGGTGGTGCATGCCTTTAATCCCATCATTTGGGAGGCAGAGGCAGGTGGATTTCTGAGCTCAAGGCCAGTCTGGTCTACAGAGTGAGTTCCAGGACAACCAGGGGCACAAAGAGAAACCCTGTTTTGAAAAAACAAAAACAAAAAAATAAAATAAATAAATAAAGCACAACAAGAGGTATGTTGAAAGTGTCATTGAATCAGATATTTTGCAAGCCCAACGAGGATCCTGTGTTAAATTTGGTTTACTCTGGGTTTACATATTTAAGCATTTATACCAACATATATTCATGAGATCAGATGACAGAATTAGTATCCATCTTCCTAGACAACATTAGTCAATGTCAACACACTAGGGAAAATCAGCTATGGGATATGCTATCTCTTCACCAAAACAAATCTTTATAGATGTTAATTACCTTTTTGTCTTTGCAAACTTACTATGGTATGCTTGTGTATCATAGACACTAAGGAATGTAAGAAAAACGACAGGAATCATATAATGAGTTACATTTTTGACTCTTCTATTTTGTTGCTGTTCTTTTGACAAACTGTTTTAAAAGTGACGACAGTGAAACAGACAGAGCACTGTGGAATATTTCAAGCACAATGATATCAAATGAGTTAGAGTTTTACTATGAGAAAAATTTTAAAGTAGCCTATGGAAAATACTTGATTCTCTGTTGCATACTGTTGCCTGATAATTTATTGCAGTGTCTTGGATCCTGGCACAGATAGTTTCCTTTCCCTAGAATAGACATAATGAAAGCACCACAGACTAGGCACTGAACACCCCTCACAAACTCTGTTTTATGTTTGTGGGTACTAAGAATTTGGCTTGGAAAATAATGCCATATTTACAAACATGTGCACATCACATTCATTCATCAAATGAATCTGCTCATTGCAGGGCTACTCTTTATTTAATATTTAACCTAATGAAATCTTCCTGGACCATTACCAGAAGACTAATGCTTATGTTACGTCTTAGTCTTTTGATGGTTTATATACTGCTATTCAAGAGTTTATCTCTTTAGGACAGAATTTTTTAGAGGCATCTTATAGCACCTAATATACTGTGTTTGACCTATAGCACCTATTTTATTTGAGGCTGTATTATATACAGTGCCTCCATTTGGTTCTTATTCTTTATGCTTGACATCTTTCTGAGATCAACTCTGACATGTAGTTTGTGTGAAAATTTATAGACAGCAAAATCAAGGATTTGGGAGGTAAAGGAACAATTGTTCCTACTTTATTGTCAAATTCTTTATTCTTTATTGTCAAATCCTTACAGAGCTCCTACTCCCGGTTCCGTTTGCCCCTGAAAGGGTGGGTTCCCTCACCTTGGTGTGTCAAGTCTCTGCAAGGCTAAGCGCCTTCTCTCTGGCTGAGGCAAGACAAGGCAGACCACTGTTACATATGTGCAGAAGTCCTCCGTCCCGCCTGTGGATGTTCTTCCATTGGTGGCTCAGTCTCTAAGGACTCCCAAGAGTCCAGGTTAATCGGTTTTCCTGTGGGGTCCTCATCCCTTTCAGGGCCTTCAATCCTTCCCCCAACTCTTCTATAAGGTTCCCCAACTTCTGCATTGGATTTCTTTTGAATTATTGATTACTATCCAAATTTCTATTCTTGGACTACCATTTTTCTCATTTTATCCATTCTTGTTATTCTCATTTATTGACATATCTTAATCATAAATGAAATGTTGAAAAAGAACCTAAATGTTCAAAAAGGACTTAAAAATCCACTTGAATTCTCTATATTATTGTTAACCTGGTTTCTTCTGTCTTCTAGTTCTATATATGGCCTTACAATTGCTAGTCATCTGACTATAGATAAATCCATCATCCTTGTATTTCACACTGACATGTTCCCTAGGTTTTGATAGATTGAATTATAAAAGTGAATTTGTTTTCTGTATTTTTGATGTTTTGTCACATTAGAAAATCTTGGTAGTGGTAAGATTTTTTTTTCTGGTGCCAGTTTCACATGTTTTAAAACAAAAAGCAAGACACTGTAAATTAACAAGAATGGATTAAACTATATGCACAAATTTCTAATGGGGGGGGTGGAAGGAAGTCCACTGTAAATTAAACTCAACTTCAATTTTTACAATAGAAGCTGTAATTTAAATTAGAAACAATGAGAGACAGAAAAGAGGAATAGTGGGGAATTAAGTGTTATTAAGGAAATGGAAAATAACAAAAGCAGGAAGGTGGTTGTGTTCATCCAATAACCTTCTCTGTTTCCCAGGAGCTGATGAGATAAGTTAGAATCCTTTTTTCACACAAAGGAGTCAGGGGCCTTTCCTGGGATTCTTTGTCAATCATGAGTACTTTAAGCTAGACATCTTACAATGGATGGGGTCACTTAGCCATGAGATCTTGAAAACCATGTTAAGATTTAATTCAAATATTTATAGTCCAGACATAAGCATGTTAAAGGAGCCTGGCTGAGACTTTTCCAAGGGAAAATATTTGGAATTAGTCAACTCTTAGATATAGCAAAAAAGTCATAAGAAAGAAAGAAAGAAAGAAAGAAAGAAAGAAAGAAAGAAAGAAAGAAAGAAAGAAAGAAAGAAGGAAGGAAGGAAGGAAGGAAAGAAAAGAAAGGAAAGGAAAAGAAAAGAAAAGAAAAGAAAAGAAAAGAAAAGAAAAGAAAAGAAAAGAAAAGAAAAGAAAAGAAAAGAAAAGAAAAGAAAAAAATGCCTATCTAGATGCTTCTCTTCTCTATTGGCTTATACAACCCATGGGGCTATTTTCCTCTTTATTAATCATTAATTCAGGTCAAGGAACAGATGATGCATAGCAATGTTAGAGCAATGATGCTGCGGAATATTCTACAGTGTTGGTCTTATTCTACATTATACTTCCATAAAAGATTATGTTCAAAGATCTCCCCTAGACTTCCATTTTCTTCCTGATGGAAAAATAGGTTCTTCCCAAGTAATATATCCAGCATGCAAATCCCTTCTATATGAACTATGAATATCGTATATATTTTTTTTTCTACAATCCACATTCTCACTGGTTACCTGGTTGTTCCCAATTAACTGTATATTACCCAAACAGTTAGTTTTCATTGCTCTTTTGTGCTTATATGCAATAGATTATCCCTCTAAAGCTCAGGATAGCTTCAAGATGGACATTCTTATTCTTTTGCCTGAATGCCAGACCACCATTAACATTTTTTTAGAATGTCAAGGTCTCCATATTTTATTCCATTTTGGGGAATCTGGTTTGGGTTTTTATTCAGACTGTTATAGTCCTGTCTGAAGCTATCTTTTCTTTGATGATGCTGGCATTGCAGCATATCCTTCCTGAACACTTCTTCACACTCACATTGCTGGTGCTGCTGGATCATTTGAAATGTGACTTGTGGGAAGACATACCTTGCCCTAGCTTTTTGTTGCCACAAATCCAGGCACTAGAAATTTGATTTGCATGACTCTTACTTCTTGACCATCATTGTGACTTGTTATGCACATTAGGTTTCTAACATTCTAAGCTGCTTATCTCAGAAGGTCACCTCTCCCATAATTACAACTCATAAAGGAGTTTGCACACCTCTTTCTAGGCTAATTGATTTCATTTGTTATTCTGATCTCTACTAACTACTCTAGCCATTTAACTTGGTCCCCAGGTATCTCTTGTCCCTGAAGTTTCTCCAGACTCTATAACCCAAGATTTGTGTTTGTACAGTTACCTATTTGTTTATTTTATACCTTGTTCCCCTGAAGCATGAAACATGACAGACAACTTGAATGTATAGTTCATGATTTACTTATCTTTATATTTTGAGGCTTAAAATAGGCCTGGTTCATAGGTATCCAACAGATTCTAAATGAATCTACAATATCTCCCAAGTAAAGTTGCTTTCAAGTTTCCTTTCAAGTCTTTTAGGGTTGGGTAATTGGGATAACTATTAATAATAAAAAATATTAAATAAAATAATGGTAAAATGTGTAGAGTACTTTTACTGTTCTTAATGATGTAGTAATGGCATGCCTGCTCCTTCTTCAGCCATATCTCATGTTGATAATCTTACTCTCAATTTGACTGAAGTATTTACAGGAAAAATAGTTCTATAAGTGAAAGTTAATAAAAGCATTAAATGGCACAATTGGGAAACGATGTATATGAAATATCCAGTTATATGTTCAATTCTTACGTTTAAGCGAAGTCTAAATATATGTTAGAATCCTTTACATACACGATACACACACACACATATACAAACGCACACACACACACACACACACACAGAGAGAGAGAGAGAGAGAGAGAGAGAGAGAGAGAGAGAGAGAGAGAGAGAGGAGTATATTCTACGTTTTTTGCTGTTTTGTGGATCCGATTTGAAGCTTCATGTATGGTAGTTAAGCACTCTACAATCCAAAATGCATTTCTAATTCTTTCAAACATTTTAAGCATTTATTGCCAATTTCTTTCCTTTTTCTAGCTTTCTATCTGCCAGGCCATTGAGCTAAGGACTTTTCATAACGTTCCTCATTTAATCATCATAATACATGGAAAAACACTCAGACTGTAGTTTTAGTTTTGCATCTGAGGAGGTTAGCAAGGTTGAGGCAACTTGCTTGAGGGACACACAACTAATAGAGAGCAGGGCCAGGATTTTAATGTAAGTCTGTATCCAAAGTCTGTGTTTGTAACCACTGCAGGATTCTGCCAGGAGAAGGCTTTATGGTAAAATGACTAAATAAAAACCACAAAGAAACAAAGTCTACCAGGATGTCTTACTTTAATCCTTTCCTCGACTTTTGTTCAGAAGAAAGATAGTATTGATTTTGCCCAATCATGGATTCTTTTGGGAAGCTTTTGTTGTTTCTCCATAAACTACTTCCAGAGCTAGATCTAGGCCTACAGAGATAAAAATGAATGAATGAGTGTTTTGAGAGACAATGGAAACTCCTGCAGCTAACATGAGTCATCCCCAGGGGAACTTTTTAGGGATGGGGCTATAAAACACAGAAACACTTCCATCTGCGCCAAGTGCAGCTCCACAGGACAATAGCTAGGAATCCAGCCAGACAGAGCCTCCTTTGCTGCAAACCACAGAAGTTCTGGTTCGAATCTCCGTGCTAAGAATGTAAGGCAGGCATAAACAAGAAGTTCAGCTACCAGATGGGGACTCTCCTAATTAGTTAAGGCTGCTCTAATTTTTGGCCACCAGTTGGCAGATGCAGCAGATGCCAAGAGAGTAAACAGAATATGTTGGCAGTTTTGAATTTTAAACCAGTATATCACAAATAGATTCAATTTAGAAATATTTTTTCCCCTTTGGTTAAAGTCTGTAACTTAATTTTGTCAAATGCCAGAAATTTAGAGACGGATTATAAGACATTTCTTTTGAGACATTTTATATACTTTTGCCTGTAAATTTAGGATAATGTATGATGTATATTTGGGCACATCACCTCCCCGCTTATAAAATACAATAGCAATGCTCACATAAGAGTGTTATTTTATAAAATATACTTGTTAATGCCATATTTGTGATTCAGAAACTGTTTAACTTGTAAAAACTCTGGGAGTAAGTAGGAGATTGCAAATACATCTGGAAATGAATAAGAACTTTGAAGAATTAAAAGATGTAGTCAGCATCCTCTCAATGAGTGGTATGCATACAGTGTAGGTAGATTATGTGTAGTAGGCTTACTAAGGTATGCAAGACATAGGCCCTAGTGATTTATCACACATAGGGTCATAAACCATGAATATTACAACAAAATGTCTCATTGGAAGCAGGAAGGGACATAGAGCTAATAGGTGATTTTGGCTTATTAGATGTACTATCATCACAATCTTTGTTAATTAATTAATTAATTAATTANGAAATATCCAGTTATATGTTCAATTCTTACGTTTAAGCGAAGTCTAAATATATGTTAGAATCCTTTACATACACGATACACACACACACATATACTAAAGCACACACACACACACACACACAGAGAGAGAGAGAGAGAGAGAGAGAGAGAGAGAGAGAGAGAGAGAGAGAGAGAGAGAGGAGTATATTCTACGTTTTTTGCTGTTTTGTGGATCCGATTTGAAGCTTCATGTATGGTAGTTAAGCACTCTACAATCCAAAATGCATTTCTAATTCTTTCAAACATTTTAAGCATTTATTGCCAATTTCTTTCCTTTTTCTAGCTTTCTATCTGCCAGGCCATTGAGCTAAGGACTTTTCATAACGTTCCTCATTTAATCATCATAATACATGGAAAAACACTCAGACTGTAGTTTTAGTTTTGCATCTGAGGAGGTTAGCAAGGTTGAGGCAACTTGCTTGAGGGACACACAACTAATAGAGAGCAGGGCCAGGATTTTAATGTAAGTCTGTATCCAAAGTCTGTGTTTGTAACCACTGCAGGATTCTGCCAGGAGAAGGCTTTATGGTAAAATGACTAAATAAAAACCACAAAGAAACAAAGTCTACCAGGATGTCTTACTTTAATCCTTTCCTCGACTTTTGTTCAGAAGAAAGATAGTATTGATTTTGCCCAATCATGGATTCTTTTGGGAAGCTTTTGTTGTTTCTCCATAAACTACTTCCAGAGCTAGATCTAGGCCTACAGAGATAAAAATGAATGAATGAGTGTTTTGAGAGACAATGGAAACTCCTGCAGCTAACATGAGTCATCCCCAGGGGAACTTTTTAGGGATGGGGCTATAAAACACAGAAACACTTCCATCTGCGCCAAGTGCAGCTCCACAGGACAATAGCTAGGAATCCAGCCAGACAGAGCCTCCTTTGCTGCAAACCACAGAAGTTCTGGTTCGAATCTCCGTGCTAAGAATGTAAGGCAGGCATAAACAAGAAGTTCAGCTACCAGATGGGGACTCTCCTAATTAGTTAAGGCTGCTCTAATTTTTGGCCACCAGTTGGCAGATGCAGCAGATGCCAAGAGAGTAAACAGAATATGTTGGCAGTTTTGAATTTTAAACCAGTATATCACAAATAGATTCAATTTAGAAATATTTTTTCCCCTTTGGTTAAAGTCTGTAACTTAATTTTGTCAAATGCCAGAAATTTAGAGACGGATTATAAGACATTTCTTTTGAGACATTTTATATACTTTTGCCTGTAAATTTAGGATAATGTATGATGTATATTTGGGCACATCACCTCCCCGCTTATAAAATACAATAGCAATGCTCACATAAGAGTGTTATTTTATAAAATATACTTGTTAATGCCATATTTGTGATTCAGAAACTGTTTAACTTGTAAAAACTCTGGGAGTAAGTAGGAGATTGCAAATACATCTGGAAATGAATAAGAACTTTGAAGAATTAAAAGATGTAGTCAGCATCCTCTCAATGAGTGGTATGCATACAGTGTAGGTAGATTATGTGTAGTAGGCTTACTAAGGTATGCAAGACATAGGCCCTAGTGATTTATCACACATAGGGTCATAAACCATGAATATTACAACAAAATGTCTCATTGGAAGCAGGAAGGGACATAGAGCTAATAGGTGATTTTGGCTTATTAGATGTACTATCATCACAATCTTTGTTAATTAATTAATTAATTAATTAATTATATTAGAAATATTCTTCATTTACATTTCAAATGCTATTCCTAAAGTTCCCTAAATCCTCCCCCTGCCCTGCTCCCCAAACCACCCACTCCCACTTCCTGGTCCTGGCATTCCCCTGTACTGAGGCATATAATCTTCGAAAGACCATTGATGACCTACTAGGCCAAACTCTGCTTCATATGCAACTAGAGACACAAGCTCTGGGGGTACTGGCTAGATCATATTGTTGTTCCTCCTGTAGGGTTGCAGAACCCTTTATCACATTGGGTATTTTCTCTAGCTCCTTCATTGGGGGCCCTGTGCTCTATACAATAGATGACTGTGAGCATCCACTTCTGTATTTGCCAGGCACTGGCATATCCGCAAAAGAGAGAGTTAAATCAGGGTCCTGTAAGCAAAATCTTGCTGGCATATGCAATAGTGTCTGGGTTTGGTGGTTATTTATGAGATGGATAACCAGGTGGGCAGTCTCTGGATGGTCCTTCCTTCCGTCTCAGCTCCGAAATTTGTGCTGTAAGTTCGAGAATCAACAAATGTATCCTCATAAAATTGCAAAGTTTCTGTAAGGCAAAAAAGACACTGTCAATAAGACAAAAAGGCTACCAACAGATTGGGAAAGGATCTTTACCAATCCTAAATCTGATAGGGGACTAATATCCAATACATATAAAGAACTCAAGAAGTTAGACTTCAGAAAGTCAAATAACACTATTTAAAAATGGAATACAGAGCTAAACCAAGAATTCTCAACTGAGGAATACCGAATAGCTGAGAAGCACCTGAAAAAATGTTCAACATCCTTAATCATCAGGGAAATGCAAATTAAACATCCCAGAAGCTGGAAAGAACCCAGATGTCCCTCAATAGAGGAATGGATACAGAAACTGTGGTACATTTACACAATGGAGTACTACTCAGCTATTAAAAACAATGAATTTATGAAATTCTTAGGCAAATGGATGGATCTGGAGGATATCATCCTGAGTGAGGTAACCCAATCGCAAAAGAACACACATGAAATGCACTCACTGATAAGTGGGTATTAACCCAGAAACTTAAACTACCCAAGATACAATTTGCAAAACACAGGAAACTCAAGAAGAAGGAAGACCAAAGTGTGGATACTTTGTTTCTTCTTAGAATGGATAAGAAAATACCCATGGAAGGAGGTACAGAGACAAAATGTTTTATTTATTGATCGATTTAATATGATGTGTTCATCACTAGAAAATGTGTGTGTGCCATGGCAAGCATCTAGAGTCTAGAGAACAACTAACTTGTGGAATTAGTGCTTTCCTGACCCTTTTATGGGTGTTCCAGGGATCCAATTCAGGTTTCCAAACTTCTGTAGTCTCTGTCATACTGTTCTGTCTCCCCATCCCAAGCCTTGCTTTCACGTGGAGACTGGGAACTTGCTGCTATTCGTGCTAACATAGCAAGCATTTATCCACAGAGCATTTCGTCAACTGTTATAGTTAGTCTAGTAGCTAAAATACTTATGAGCATTTCTTCAACTATTATAATTATTTTAGTAGCTAAAATATTTAACTACTTTTTATAGAGTAGAAATATTTCACCAAATTAAAGGTAGAAAAAAATTTTCAGGGAGAGAACAAGGGTCATTTAAAGATACACATATATGTCAGTAAGACACATTGAGTGTTCTGACTTTGACAAGAATGGTGTTGGTAGGTAAGAGTAAGCGGTGAGCGTGAGGTACAAACATCCTATATGTTGGTGAACATATTCTACAGGTATTTTATTTAGAAAAATCAGTTTATTATGCTTTGTTTTATCAAAGTAAAAATGTAAGATTACTGGATGTGGGGAACTGCAGAGGTCTACTTGGTTAGGTTAAAACTGATTCTAATATTGTTATCAAAACCTACTAGTATCAAGATAATAATTAGCATCAAAATACAAATATTGTTACCAAGTAATATCAAGTATTACTGTTAATAATGTGCTACTCATGATGGTGATGACAATGAACTATTCCTTTGCCATAAACTTTTCTGCATGATGTTAGATCAAGTGCTTTGCCATAACCTAAGGACATACACATAGTTATTATGAAAAATCATAGAGACAGCATGTCATATTCTTGTGATTCAAGAAAAAGGATCTCATATGTTTGGACCCAGCTTCCATGGGAGTCTAGACATTTTATGGAGTTTGGAATATCTAAAAGCATATTCTAATGAATCTCTGGATCTTAAAACAGAAGTTAGCACCACAGGCTTAGTTGTCTTGGTTAGGGTACAGTATATAAAAGTTGGTTCATGATACAACTCACAGACCTTATGGAGCTTCACAAGAAGGCCTAAGTGAAGATGCTTCATTCGCATTTAGAGGAGAAAACTAAATAATCCTGGGAGGCAGAGGGAGGGAGGGATCTGGGAGGGAGAAGGGAAGGGGAGTGGAAAAGGGAGCAGAACCAGGTATGGGGGGGGGGAGATAGGAGAGAATCCCAGAGGACTAGAATGGATGGAAATATGCAGCAGTTGGGGTGGGGGTGGGGAAAGGGGGATCCTCTAGAATGTCCCCAAGACTTGGGATATGAGTATTTCCCAGAACTCAGTGGGGATGACCTTAGCCAAAATGCCCAACAGTGGGGAGATGGAACCTGAAGAGACCACCTCCAGTAGATAGACATGGTCCCCAGCTGAGGCAGAGGGCTACCCACCCATCTTCAGAATTTTTGATCCAGAATTGCTCCCGTCTAAAGGAAATGCAAGGATGAAAATGGAACAGAGATCAAAGGAAGGCTATCCAGTGACCTGCCCAACTTGGATCCATCTCATGCACAGGCATCAAATCTTGACACTATTGTTGATACTATGTTGTGCTTATAGAGACAGGCGCCTAGCATGGTTGTCTTCTGAGAGGCTCCACCAGCAGCTGACTGAAATAAATACAGTTATTTACAGCCAACCTTTGGACTGAGACTGGGGACCCCCATGGAAGACTTAGGTGAAGGACTGAAGGGGATTGCAACCCCATAGGAAGAACAGCAGTAGTAACTAAGTGATCTTCCCAGAGCTCCCAGAGACTATGCCACTAACCAAAGAGCATAAGGGCTGGTTTGTGGTTCCCAGCACATATGTAGCAGAGGACTGCTTTGTATGGCCTCAGTTGGAGAGGATGAGCCTAATCCTGTAAAAACTCTGTGCTCCAGAAAAGATTGATGCTGATGAGGCTGAGGTGGGGTGGTTGGGTGGGTGGGGGAGGATCCTCTCAGAAGCAAAGGGAAGGGGGTGAAGAACCCAGGGAGAGGGGACCAGGAAGGGGAGCAACATTTGGAATGTAAGTAAATAAAATAATTTAATAGAATTAAATAAAAGACAGTTTCTTCCTTCTCTTCTCTCCCCCCTCCTCCTCTTTTCTTCTTCCACTTCCTCTGTTCTGACCCCTCCTCCTCTTTCTCATCCTTTTGTTTCTCCTGGGCAGTAGGTCCAATCATGAAAAGGTCATGAATGAACTCCGGCCGTAAGTTTGGAATTCTAGTGCGGCTTTGAGTGTTGTTTTAAATTGATACGTTGCATTGGACATAACCTGTGCTGAATTCTGGTGATCTCACTCAAGTTCTCATGCTTGCATAGAAAGTGCTTTATCAAATGAGCCATCTTCCCAGCTCATCAGCATGTTTCTTTTGCTATTACTTATGTCAGTTACATCTTACACCCTCAATATTTCTTCACTGAATTCTGTTCATCCAATAGAATGAAATCCTCAAGTATTCTCTTCCTTCCCTTATTTAAAAATGTATTCAAATGATAATTTGGGGATGATTCATAGTTTTATGTATGCTTTTAATGCTATGTTTAAGGCTTGTTGGAAATCTGTTTTAACAACTTTAGGAATTTCCCAGATAAAGCAACATGTAATGTATTGAGTTACACTCGTTAGGAAAACAAAAACAGAAGCAAAAGGGAGAACAAAGAGCAGTTGGCTTTGATGTTGTGAAAATGCCCTGCAGATAAACGCATAGGTTTGATTGAATGAATTAGGATAAGAGTTATGAGTGCTCATACCTGAAGACAGAAGTGAAGCATGCTGTCTTCACCCTTAGTGAGTACTTGCAATTTACATACAGCTTCAGCCTCAGAGCAGAGAGATCTCCTTTGCCATAATTATGTGATCATCTGGAAAGTACTAGTGGCAAAATGAAGATCATTTTTCTTGTCAAAACATAGCCCTGACTTGATGAATGCCGAGGGAAGTGTTGCAAAGATGAGGAAGAGTGGTGGGGAACTTCTGAAGCCAGCATGTTCTAACACATTGCTTCTGAGGTACCAAAGACCCAGGCCTAATTCAGCCTAACAGCCTCTTCATAGAGGGGTTCCTGTGTTTATTCTTGAAAAACATTTGGCATGATGAAGTGTGTCTTCAAGACACATTGATGTCCTCAAAGTCCTCTAAATCCATGCAACCAATTCCTCTTTCTTCTACAGAACATCAAATGACCTCCACCTTTCTTCTACTCATGGCTTTGGCACCTACAACAAGAAAGCTTAGAAACTGAAGTGCTTCATTGGCTGAATATTTAAGAAACAGCTACTGACTGTTTTAGCGCAGATAGGGGTAAATCTATAAATTCCTAACTCTTGTTAAAACCTCACATAAAGAGATAAGGAAAATTCCTTGTGGGTAGTTTGCTTCCCAATAACAGAGCCATTTGTACCAGAATAAAATATTTTTCAAGTTTTGTGAAAATGAAAGTTACATAATTTATGACTAAGAGGTTAATGCTATTAGCTTCTGTTAATGTCGAACCGTTCTTGAACAATTGGTATTTCATGGACAACATATAGACAAAGTTCTTCATTTGCAGTGTATGGGCCTTTGAAGTAAGCGGTTCAAATAACAAGTTCTACATATTCTTAGCTGTATAACTTTGGACAAGTTACTAAAGTGTATGCCTTAGTTATACAATAATTAAATGAGGAGGATAGTAGAGCTATCTCAAAAATAACATGTACTTTGATTCTTAGCTGAGTAAGTACATGTACTTACCCGAAACCGTTTGACAGATGACAATTTGTTTTCTATAGTGTATGACATAACAAAAGTTTCAGAAAATATACACTAACTGCTAATGTTTCAGAATGTTTGAAATTTACTCTATCATGACTATTGTGTGTGTGCACATGTGTGTATGTGTATGTGTGTGGTGTGTGTGCATGCATGTGTGCATGTGTATGTGCGTGTGTGTGCATGAGTGTGTGTGTGTGTGTGTGTGTGTGTGTGTGTGTGTGTTGATTTGTGTGGATGTGTATCTATGCCACAGCCTAGTTTTGGAGGTGTCACAAGATAATTTATAAGACTTAGTACTCTCCTGCCATGGTGGGTTTTTGGCTGAATTCTGGTTCTCAGGATTGCAAGGCCAGCTCTTTTACTGATAAGCCACTTTGCTAGCTCAAATTTCAAAAAAGATGAATTTTTACCTTAGTATTTCATAATCCCATGAAATATTATTTAAAAGAAGAAATAGATTCCTAAACAAACCTTCGTATTTCCATTTTATTCTTAAAACCTTGAGCAGTATTTTGCTAGGGTTTACTCCAAGCTATTTCCCATGGAAATACACAATTATAATAGACAAATACTTTGACATATTGAATCACCAATTTTATATTTTTTTGAAACTGCTTTTAAAAGTAACTCAGATGCATGAAAATTGCACACTTTTAGTTAATATGCACACCTCTATCTTTTACTTATTTTGAATTTACTTTAAATTTATTATATTTATAAAAACATTATTTATTTATTAATTATTTTATTTGTTTACATTTCTTTTTCTTTTTTTCTTAAATATAGTTTTTTTTTTTTTTTTTTTTTTTT
>NC_034606.1:16636775-16643633 GCF_900095145.1 Mus pahari | reverse complement strand
TGTCCTGAAGCTGTGTAGCTTCTGAGGTCCACACACTTGCTAGTGCAGACTGGCGCCCAAGTGAACAGGAGAAATGATGGCTCTCCTTCAGGCTCAGGCCTTGAGACTCCTCCTGGGCGGACACCACTCCTCGGGCGGGAAAGGTGCAGGGTGACTGGAGCCCAAAACGGGACCCCTCCCAGAAGCTGTGTCACTTCTGCAGACCACCCTCTCCCTGGCAGTGCACAGGAGCAAAGATGACTTTCCTACAGGTTCCAGCCTAGAGACTGCTCCCAGGCAGACACCCCTCCTTGGGTGGGAAAGGTGCAGGATGACTGGAACCAGAAACAGGATCCTTCCCAGAACCTGTGTGGATTCTCCGGCAGAGCACCGGAGTAAAAATCTTTGTTTACATTTCTAATGTTATTCCCTTTACTGGTCTACGCTCCATGAATAAAAATGTATAAAACTATAAAATTATATAAAATATAAAATTTATTATATTTATATTTATGAAATGTATTTATAAAGTATATCATAAAATAAATATATTTGAATAAATTCATATATTTAAATAAATGTGTTTATTTATATAAAATATCTTTTTTATTTAAAACACATATTTTAAATTATGTGGTTTTTTTAGTTTGTTTTCTATAACTTCGACCAACATCATGAGGCAAAACAACTTGGGGAGAGAAGAGTTTATTGGACTCACATGTTGTGACCTCAGTTCGTTATCAAGGGAACTTATAGAAGACTTCTGGGGCAGGAATTTAAGCAGGACCGTGGACACTACTGACTTGATAGCTTCCAGCTTGCATGTTTATACAACATAGGGCCAAAAGTGGGTGGCGTGGCGCTTGTGTACTGGGCCTACCTTCATCAATTATTAATAAAGATATTGATTGATTATTATTAATTATTAATGTCCCATAGGCTTTTCAGTAGGCAATCTGGATGAGTCTGTATCACGTCATGCTCTCTGTGTATACCTGAGGGCAGATATCCACAGAATTCAAAAGAGGGCTTCTGTTTCCTTGATGTATAGTTGTAAGCAACCTGAAATGAATTCTGGGAATAGAACTCAGGTCCTCTAATAACACATGTGTATGCTCTTAACCATTTCTCAGTTCTCTGCCCTTTAATTTTAGCTGGAATATTAAACTCATGAGCATTATTAAGCTTTTTAAAAACTGCTTCCTATTTCAACAAGTCCAATAGGCATATTCTCATTTACTAATCACAGATTAAAATTGATGATACACTGCTACACAAAATAGATCATTATGGCCTGATCTAGGCTATAGGTTCACCATTTCTCAGCCTCTAGACTAATATCTAATGTAACAATTGGTTTTTATCAGTTTACTATCTAATGTGTTCTCTACCTAAGGAAAAAATATATTAAATAGTTTTTAGAGAATGAGATAAAATGGGAACGTGCTCTATAAGGGCAGGCACTGGCTTGGTATTATAATACTTTCAGATACTTCATTTAAAAATGAACAAAAAAAAGGAAAAGTTCTACATTTAGAATCCATGTCATTAAAAAATTTAAGAAATCATATAAATCAACATTGATTAACCAAGAACACTTAAATAAATCTCAATAGTTTGAACTTTCAAAAACAATAAGTTTGTAATTTCTGATCATTCAGTAAGTTCCTCTGATAGTGTACAGCCTCAGCATTACAATGACAGAGATACATTTCCACTTGACCTCCTCTCTTCCACTTGTGAGGCACTTAACCAGCCTTCTCACTATATAATATCTATTTTGTTGTCTTAGTTCCTTTTCGTGTTTCCTAGGATATATCATTAAATACTTAGGTTCAAGTAGTACAATCTCTGGTCCAAAAATATGATCTTGTTAGTTGTTGAATTGTGTGAAATTATTTCATTTCTCTTAAATAGCCAGAAGGCCATTCACCCTGAAATGGAACATAAATAATGTGGGAATGTGACAAAAGTAAGAAAATGCATTTAACGTAGAGAAACATATTGTAAAGTGTTAGATATTGAAAGCTATTTACATGTATTTTGGAGGGAAAAAGAAAATACATTCACCTGAGATTTAAAATAAAATTGTCTTAAAGTCTATTTAAAGATATGTGGATGATATCTGCCCACAGGATGGATCCCAAGTTGTGGTGATCACTAGATGGTCTTTCAGTCTCTTTTTCATTTTTTTTTTTTTTTGTCCCTTCATTTCTTTTAGACTGGAACAATTCTGGGTCAAAAAGTTTGAGATGGATGGGTGGCCCCATTCCTCAATTGGGGGCCATGTCTATCTACTGGAGGTGGTCTCTTCAGGTTTCATTTCCTCACTGTTGGGCATTTTGGCTAAGGTCATCTCCACTGGTTCCTGGGAGTCTCACACTTCCCTGGTTCCTGACACTTTCTAGTGGTTCTCTTCCATCACCCACCCCCCTACTGCTATAAATTTCCATTCATTGTCCTGGCCCTCTAAGCCTCTCTCTTCACTCCTCCCCCTATACCTGATCCTGACCCTTCCCCCACCCCCCAAGGTCTCTGTCTCTCTTTACATCCTGTGGTCATTCCCTTTCCCCTTCTAAGTGGGATTGAAGTATACATACTTGGGCCTTTCTTCTTGTTAAATTTCATATGGTCTGTGAGTTGTATCCTGGGTATTCTGATGGTTTTGGCAGTGAGTACATACCATGTATGTCCTTTGGGGTCTGTATTACCTCACTCAAAATGATATTTTCTAGTTCCATCCATTAGCCTGCAAGATTTGTGATGTCCTCATTTTTAATAGAGGAGTAGTATTCCATTCTATAAATTTACAACCTTTTCTGTATGCATTGTTAAGTTGAGGGACATCTGTATTGTATTTAGCTTCTACCTATTATAAATAAGGGTGCTCTAAACATAGTGGAGCACGTGTCCTTGTGATAAGATGGAGTATCTTTTAGGTAAGTAGTATTGCTGGGTCTTCAGGTAGAACTATTTCCAAATTTCCATGGAACTGCCAGATAGATTTTCCAGAGTGGTTGTACTAGTTTGTAATTCCACCAGCAATGGAGGAGTGTTCCTTCCTGCACATTCCCACCAGCATCTGCTGAGTTTCTGATTGGTGTAAGATGGAATCTCAGGGTTGTTATGATTTGCATTTTCCTGGTGACTATGTTCAACATTTCTTTAGGTGCTTCTTTGCCATTCAAGATCCCTGAATGAGAATTCTCTGTTTATCTCTAGTTCATTATTTGAGTTATTTGGTTCTCTGGAGTCTAACTTCTTGAATTCTTTGTATATTTTGGATATTAGTCCTCTATCAGATGTAGGGTCAATAAAGATCTTTTCCTAATCTGTAGGTTGCTATTTTGTCCTATTGACAATGTCCTTTGTCTTACAGAAGCTTTTCAGTTTCATGAGATCCTATTTGTTGATTGTTGATCTTCGACACTATTGCTAATGCCAAGATGTGCTTATAGGCAGAAGCTTAGCATAACTGTCCTCTGAGAGGCTCTACCAGCACCAAAATTAAACAGATGCAGATACTGCCCCCCATAGGACTGAGCCCAGGGACCCCTATGGAAGAGTTAGGGAAAGGACTGAAGGAACTGAAGGAGATTCCAACTCCATAGGAAGAATAACAGTAGCAAGTAACTGGACCTAACAGAGTACCCAGGGACTAAGCCACCAACCAAAGTCATGGGCTGGTCCATGGCTCCTACTACATATGTAGCAGAGGACTACCTTATCTGACTTCAGTGGGAGGGGAGGTACTTGGTCCTGTGGAGAGAAGGAGGATCCAAGAGGGGTGAGGTGGGAATGGGTGGTGAGGTGGATGGGAGAGCACCCTCTTAGAGATAAAGGGAAAGGTGGATGGGGTGGGGTCCTGGTGGAGGGGGGGCTGTGAAATGGGACAACATTTGAAATGTAAATAAATAAAATAATTGAAAAAAAGAAGTGTGGATGAGTCTCACAAAACTGTTAAGATTTGCAGAGGTTCTTACAGAACACATTAGTAAAACTTAAATATGAAAGGATGTAGAAAACATGGCTTTTGGACTTTTTGGGTCTAACTCTTGAAGTTATGCTGGTTCTCAGGGGATATGTCAGTTAAGGGGCATGGCCACTACTAAAATTTTACTGAGGTGGAATTGGAATAGGGATCAACATTCTCAGATATCATGCAATTTCACACTATGGGGCAATGCTTCCAGGTAGACTGACTGCCAGATTAGGAACATTCTATTAGGTTCTTTTCTTGATTATGTGTATCAAAACAACCTAAAAAAAGCAACTTAAAGAAGGAAGGGATTATTGTGGATCACACTGTGAGGGAGCAGTCCACAACAGTAGTGGAGGCATGGTCACTGGAATACAAATCATTTTGAATCCATAGTCAAAAAGAAGGGAGGAGCAGGAAGGGGTGGGGGAGATGGATGGATAAGAAGTGATGGTGTTCTACTCTCTTTCTCATTTTTTTTTATTGATCTGAATGTAATTTCTCAAAGCAAGCATCAGACTTATAATACAGAAGAAAAACAAGAAAGCTAGGCAATACATCAGCCAAGGTATATTGAGATGCATAATGGCTCTTTACACAAAACAGAGGAAAATGCATACATAAAAGCGGACAGAAAGCCGGGCAGTGGTGGCACATGCTTTTAATCCCAGCACTTGGGAGGCAGAGGCAGACGGATTTCTGAGTTCGAGGCCAGCCTGGTCTACAGAGTGAGATCCAGGACAGCCAGGGCTATACAGAGAAACCCTGTCTTGAAAAGCAAAAACAAACAAAAAAGCTGGCAGGAACCAGGCAGCGTTTACAACTGCAATACGATCAGCCCGATCTAAAATCAGCTATTCACAGAAGCCAGGTAAAAGGGCTAACACACCCAGGTGCCATATTTGTTTATTGTTAAACCCACCACTAGGTGTCCCTTAGCATAGGCAAGGAGAAGGGAGGAGCAGGAAGGGGTGGGGGGATGAATGGATGAGAAGTGCTGGTGTTCTACTCTCTTTCTCCTTTTTATTCAGTTTGGACCCCAGTACATGAAATGGTGCCACTCATATTCAGAGTGGGTCTTCTCACCTTGGTTCACCCTTTGTGGGTCTAAAGCCTCACAGCCACAACTGATGGTTTGTGTGGTAGGAGATTTTCAGTCCTGTCATCTTAACAAGAAAGAACATTTGTAGCAGACAGATTTGCTGAATCAAAGCAGGAAAGTGGCAGTTGTAAGAAGGCAGGAATTTATAAGAATGATGCCCCGGGCTAGCACTGCCTGGACTCCACTGCCTCAAGACATCTTTTTTTTTTTTTTTTGTATTATCTCTTTGAGGATCATTACATATTTTTCCTAAACATAATATTAAGTCACCGAGTGAAAAAATATATGTACTTTGTGTACATTAATTGTATAAGTGAGCTTCAATGATTAAGTACATGAGAAAAAATTCCCACATGATTGTAGTAAGACATATATTAATGCCACCATCAATTTGAACTGTATTTACACACTTTAAAGCACCTATGAGTTGCCAAACTTTTTATCATTGCCACCAAAATTAAAAGAAAGTAATGGAAGTTTCTATGTCTCTAGGACAAAGATATCCCAAAGATGTGCTTTTATGGGAATGAAAGAGAAATCAAGATATAAATCTTAAATTTGAATAGATAAGAATCAAAAGTTTCAACAACTTGGAAGAATTTAGAAATCTTTCTGATAATATTATTGATAGTATTTGGATTGCATCTTGTCAATTGGACCAATGAACTTCCCTTACCATTGTAAAACCAACCAATGCCCCCAAATAGCTTGTCAACCTGTTTCCAATATTTATGTGATTTATACTAAGAGTTAGTTGTAGTAGCTTGAAATTGCAATTGAGCCAATTTTACTAATTAATATTACTCTTCAAGTCATTAAGTATTCAGTTAATAGTAGTTAATGTGAAATTTACTTTCAAATAAAATCTGAGCTGAATTTAGTGTTAAGAAAGTATCAAAGACCTCAACATAAAGCCAGATACACTCCACCTGAAAGTAGGGTAAAGCATTTAATGCATCGACACAAGAGATGACTTTCTGAAAAAAAAAAAAAAAAAAAAGCAAAACAGTGGTATCACTGTAATAGTATTAACAATTAATAAATTGGGCCTCCTAAAACTTAGAAGCTTCTGTAAGGCAAAGGACATCATTAATTGGACAAAGCAGCAGCCTACAGAATAAGAAAATATTTTTAAATATGTCACATATAATAGAGGACTAACACACAAAATATAAAGAAAACTTAAAGAAATTAAATATCAAAAAAATAAACCATCCAATTAACAAGGGAATAGGGTCCAAATGAGAAAATTATCAATAGGAAAACAAAAACAAACAAACAAACAAAACCTTAAATGACTGTGAAACACTTAAACAAAAAAAGCTCAATGTTCTTAGCCATGGGAAATTCAAATCAAAGGTACTTTGAGATTCCATCTTACACCTGTTAGAATGACTAAAACAAATAATGGCAGTGACAACTCATACTCTAGAGGACATGAAGCAAGGAGAACACTCCACCCTACTGGTGGAAAGCGAATCTAGTTCAGTCACTATGGATGTTATTATGATGGTTCCTCAGAAAACTGAGGAATAGATCTACCTCAAGAGCTAGCTATATCATTCTTGGGCATATAACCAAAGGATATTCCATCCTACCTTAAAAATACTTGATCGACAACAATTAGAACAGCTTTATTCTTTTTTTATTTATTTATTTATTTATTTATTTATTTATTTTCTTTCTTTCTTTCTTTCTTTTTTTATTATTATTATTATTTTCTTTATTTACATTTCAAATGCTATCCCGAAAGATTCCCATACCCCTCCCCCCACCTCTGTTCCCCTACCCACCCACT
>NC_034606.1:16624206-16633900 GCF_900095145.1 Mus pahari | reverse complement strand
TTCTAACTCTGTGAAGAATTGGGTTGGAATTTTGATGGGGATTGCATTGAATCTGTAGATTGCTTTTGGCAGGATGGCCATTTTGACTATGTTAGTAGCCAGAAATTGTAAACCACCTAGAAGTCCTTCAACAAAAGAACTGATAAAGAAAGTGTGGTAAATTTACACAATGGAGTATGACTCAGCTGTTAAAAAAAGTCTCATGAAAATTACAGGCAAATGGATAGAAATATAAAAGCCCATTCTGAATTACCAAGAAAGATAAATATGCTGTTTTCACTTATATGTGAATATTACTTACTATGTAAATGATAACCAAGCTAGAACTTGTAGACCCAGAAAAGTTAGGTAAAGAGGAGGAGACACATTATCTCCATGAAAGGGTGAAACAGAAAAGATTTTCAGCAGCTGCAAGCAGGTGGGGGTGGGAAAGAGGTAATCAGGTAATTTGATTTAAGGCAGGTGAAAAGAGTACAGGAAAGATGGATAGAAAAGTGGGGTTTGGGCAGATGGTGTGGGAACCTAGTACAGGGGAAACTGCCTGGAATCCATGAAGGTGATCCTAATGAGGACTCCTTGTAATCAAGGATAGGATATGGAGCGTTTCACCTGGCCATCTCTTGTTATCAAACAGGGCTTCCAGTGGCATCATTGGGTTACATTCAATAGTGTTGCTGACCATGGAAATCTCAGAACAACCTAGGCTGTTCCTAAATCAAAGGGTGACTGGAGATGGAGAGTAAGGGCCCTATCAATGACGACTACACCCACACTACTCAAGGAGCAGTGCAGCTGGTCCCTACATGAAAACTTCACCCATAAGTTTTAGTGTTTTGGTGTGGGAACGAACCCTGCTGGCTACAGAAGGAGGAACATGAACACTAATCTGGCCGCAAGACTTTTGAGCTAAAATCTGTCCTGCCTGAAAACAAACTAGGGCAACATTGGGACAGTGTTGTAGAAGTAGCCAATCAATGTCAGATTTCACTTAAAGCCCACTCCACAAGAAGGAACTCAGACATGACCCTGCTAGGGTAACCAAGAACCAGAGACTAGATAGTACAGAGATATAGGGTAAAACCAAGCACTACTGGTCTAGGAAAGCAAAACAAAATGAAAACAGAAACCCGAAAACAAAAACAAAGTATCAATAAAGTGACTCTTAAATGGTAATCTGCTACTCTCATAGATAAGTGCCTTATCCAGCCGTTATCAAAGAGGCTTCCTCAGACAGGAGATGTGAGCAGATGCAGAAAGTCACAGTCAGATACTACTCAGAGAAAAAGTCTAAATGGGAGGTTCCATCAAATCCCTCCCTTCAAAACTCAATGAATCCAGTGGAGATTCTAGAGCTACAGGAGACACCAGGAAAACGAGGCCTATTGAACAACTAAACAAGGACATATGAACTCACAGAGACTGAAGCAGCAAGCAGTTGACCTACATGGATCTGCACCAGGTTCTCTGAGTATATATATATATATATATATATATATATATATATATATGCATATATATGCATACATGCACATATATGATATATTACTATGATTATATGTATTACTATTCACATATATGTGTATTATATGTACTATAATATATATGTATGTATGTGTATTTCTATCTACATATATGTATGTATATACATATATACACATACTCTGAATATGAGTGTGTGTGTATATATATATTGTGTGTATATACACACACATACATATATACACATATATACATACACACATATATGTACATAGGAATACATATATACACATATATTTAGACATATATGTGAGATATATACATGTATGTGTAGATACATAAATAGAGATAATTGCTTAGTATTTTTATGGGACTCCTGACTGAGAGAAGTAGGTCTCTGACTCTTTTGCCTGCTCTTTGACTCTTTTCTTCCTGTTTCATTGCCATGTCTAAATTTGATATGATACTGTTTGTTTCATTTTATTATATATTATTTTGTTATGTTTTCTTGTTATCTCTGAGAAGCCTGTTTGTTTTTTTTGTTTTTTGTTTTTTTGAGAAATACAAAAGGAGTGGAGCTGGAGGAAAGGGAAGGTGGACAGGAACTCTGTAAGTTACCAAGACAAATATTACTATGTTATTCTCATAGAAATTTTGAAAGTTCAAAAATTCATGAAAATATATTTTTCCTGTATTATACATTTAAGGACATAGTTCCATCTTAAGAAAATAAAAATAGGTCATTTATATTATGAATTATGTGTGTGGTTTATGGAAAAGAACGGGAGGTTGGACTTTGATTGATGATTCTATCTTCAAGGAAAGTCTGTGATTCTTATCTAAAGCTTATATCTAGAGCATTTGCCAGAGTTTCAACCTACATAAATAAATATTCAATATACTAACATCATATAAAATTTTGTAGGTATAAGTTTTTGGATTAATTAACTCATTAGAAATTCTGAATAAATTAGATCAGTGGGTTTCATCTAATTTCAGCTATGAAGATAAGTTACACTTCCTGAAGAAAGAATATCTTTATGAGGGCCCTTGTTAGATATTCTATTACTAGTCTTATTTACTTAAGGAAGCAAAGTCGTCCTAAGTGGGTAAATCAATTACATTGAGCAAACAGTTATTAAATTTCCATTGCCTTCAGGATAAAAGGTACATTACAGATCATGACATGGCGTGTATTTATGATCTGGTTCGTACGTGTTTTTTCAGCTTTGGCACCTGTCCCACCAAATCCCTCCACATTCAGCTTAACTGTGCAGAATATCCAGGTTGTTTGCTTCTGGATTTTAAACCTATAATTGCATGACAATATTCCCTGAATTCATTCATTGTTTTTCAGGGGTCTAGCATTTCCCTGACATGACAGGATGCTGATTGTTCATTAAAATAGTCCTATTAGAAAAGCACATTATTCTCTCATTTACACACAAATTTTCATTTAACGAGCAGAGAAAGATTGATGGAGACACATCAGTACTATTCTTTTCAGGGATCTATGAGGGAACACAAGCATATCTTCTGTGGATAAGAAAGGGCCTCTGTATTTTGGAATGGAGGTGATAATTCCACATGAAGTGTTTGGAAAATATTTAAGATTTTCTAAAAATATTTTAAATTTAATAGTTGTTTAATAACATAGAGATAGGGGAAAAAAGAAAAAAACTCCAAAATTTTTACCAAATGTAACTCTAGGTGGTGATATTAGATTGTAGACATCATTTATTCTGACTATTCAAAGGTTTAATAATAAAAATGTGTTCCCTTTGATAATAAATAACAAAACTTTTAAACCCACACCAAGATATGTTCATGGTTCCTGACTTTTTTATGGCACTTTCATAAATTATTGATCTTTAGCATCTGCCACATTTTCTAATCCATTATTTCCTAGTTATTCATAGAAAGATGCCAGTTGAAGCTATTTATTTATTTATGTATCTTCCTGATCAGACAGAAAACTCTTGAAGGAGAAGGACTGCTTCATATTTTCTCTCTATGATTAACATATGTTCTAGTGTCACCTAATACATGTCTGGAGTTTAAGCAACATGTTATCAACAGAATTATCTTTAGAAAAGTTGGCAGTGTTCCCCAATGCCTTGCAGAAGGAAACAGAAGGACACTCTGTGAATGATAGCTTATTGGCGACACAGGATCCCTCTCAAAAACAGTCCTTGCATTCTCATCTTAGCTCAAAATGGTGATAAATTCTTTTCACTATTACTAGGGTCTTAATGTTATATATGAAGACAATGTTTCCCTGAACTTTCTCTAGGGTTATCTAATATATTTTATATTACACATTTTTAACTAAAGCCTGAGGAAATAATCCCTTTTTTTTCCATTTTAAATTATAAGTACAAAATTTAGGGTTTTTCCACATTCTACTAATTTCTAGTCATTAATTTCTCCCCATCAAACTGAGTAGACATATCTTCTTTTCCCTAAAATGTATATTTGGTCCATTAATTACTGCATTGAGATTTATGTGAATTAAAAAAAAAGTTTTGCTAACTTTGTGAAAGACAGACTTAAAAAAAAATCATCATTTAAAAATTTCAGCTCTCCTTTTCCAGAGTTTCACTTGAAATTAGTAAGTTTTAGATTATCACCATTGCACTCAACTTTTTGCTGTATGATAACATAAGGATAAATAAGATTTCTTTAGCAAGGCAGACTTGAGGACCAGATTTGTAACAAACTAGTGTTGAGACATAGGGTTTCAGGAACTAAGAAGTAAAGGACACTGGGAGCGACTCCTGGACAGAAAATGGAAGAGGAGAGCCATTTGCTAACAATATTGGAAGCACTGGCACTGCAGGATGCAGTGGCTAATTTTGTTCCAGAAGCTCTAAGCCAATGAATGCCCAAAGGTTTGGTTGCACCTTGTTTTTCGTTATTGTTTGGGTTGGCTTTGGTATCACTGTGGAAGTGTACGCAGAGGCGATTAATTTTCAGGCTGTTGAACTGAATAAAGCAACTGTTGGTGGGCCTAATCCAATCTACAGAGGACCTGGGCAGTTTGCATGAACTCTGCAATTGTGTTGTGTTTGAATTAAATATGGTGTAATTTATTGTATTTTATGATAAAACTCTTCCTAGAGGTGGATATAATGCACACGTGCCTATGCTATGATGCTATGTGTGATACATTGAATCAGAATAGGAAAGAGCAATCAAATGCACTTTGCCTTTTTGAAGAAACTGAATATAGCCTTTAGTGCCAAGACTGAGCAAAATTGCAAACGCACTCATTTTCAGTATGCATTGGCACTGTGAAAATATATATATTCAGTGTGTGTGTGTGTGTGTGTGTGTGTGTGTGTGTGTGTGTGTAGATTAAAATCACCCAGTTTTGAATATAAGAAAGGGAATATGTACAATGCATAGTTCAAATGGGCTGAGTAGACTTGGGAAGGCAGCTAATTGTGAAATTTTCTCTTACACAAACAGCACCAATTGTTGCAATCACTCTGTTTTGTTCAGGTTTTACTCCCAATGATTGCTGTAATTTGTAACGCAATTCTGTGTTGTTTATGGTATTATTGCTTCCCATTTTACACATAAAGAAACTGAGAGGAGAATTTAGAAACTTTTCTGCATCTATATGTGTATGCAGTGTGCATGCACCCATGTGAACACATAAATGTGGTGGTCTTAGTGTCATGCACAAACACTACTTTATTTACAGGGGAGGAGTCTCTTCTGAACCCACAGCATACAGACTCTGGCTATTATGGGCAGACAGCTTGCTCAGAGAATCCCCTTATCTCCCCCGTGGGAATACAATCAGGCAGCCATGACACACAACTTTCATGTAGGTGCCAGGATCTAAACTCACATCCTCAGAGTTATGCAGGAAGGGCTTGATCCACTAAGTCACCTCACCAGACCTAAGATCATTAGGTCAGTAGTCAGCAGATTCATCCATAGAACCACCATTTCCCAGGAATTTTGAAAACCACCTTTGCTTATGATCATAATCCTCACACCTGTTTTCTTTACCTGCTACTGAATATTTTACATCTTTTTTCTGAGCTCTGTTATTTTTATTCTGCTCTGGATTTTGCTATTCATGCTCTATAATTTTATTCATGTGCTTACCTTTTACCATTTTGTATTAACTTCATTCTGTAAATTCCCATCTCTATTTAACTCTCTTCTCCTTTCTCCCTTCTTACAGACCTCATATTCTCTCCTTCCCACAAATGTATCCAGCTACCCAAATTTTCTCTATTGATGTTGCTTGGTGGGAAAGACAGTGATTTAACAATCCTATCCTGATAAATATAAAATGCAAGCAGAGGAGATAATGAATTGGATTTATATAAATAGGACTGGAGAGCAAGAGAAACTTATTGGACTGTATAGAGTAGAAGAAGTAAATGGAGCTAATTATATCCTAGAAATAAGAAAGGATATTCTTATGTCTAAGCTTACAAATGATGAGTTTGAAATGTTTTGATTAGAAATTGGATCCCAGGAACAATTAAGAAATGTCCAAGGAACATTATTTGGGGCTCTTGTTTCTATGGAAATGCCACCAACAGATGTATAAAAATGACTTTTAGATGGCTATGAGATTCTCAACTTGTGAGCCATCTCTCCAGCCCAAGCTATATGATTCTTAGAGATGTGCAGAACATACTTAGTTATACAACTGTAAAGGTCTGACAAGATGAGACTATAGTGGAGACATAGACACAGGAAGGGGAGATGAGACTTGAGCATAAGATGTGTAAGAAGAGAGAAGCCGGAATTTCTGCAAATCAGTTTTAACCACAGGAAACAGACAGACAATGAGGAGAAAACAGGAAACAGAGAATCTCAGTGAAGACATCTACAGAGAGAAGCATGAAACAGGAAGCCTGCAGGTCTGGGGAAAGAACACATAGTTTGGAGATCCTTTGGGCTAAATATTTTTATTCCTTCAGGTTTCTCTGTTGGAACCTATTCCCCAAAGTGGAACTGTTAAAAAAGTGGAGACTTTGAGACATAATAAGGTTTTGAGGGCAGTACCATCATAAATATGAGCATTGAGCAAGCCTGAGGGAGCTGAAATACTCTTTTCCTTTTAAGTACACACACCATGGAGACTTCATCAGTAAGAAGGAAGAGGGTCCTCAGCTGACCTCACCTCTACTCTTGCCTAGATTTTGGACTTCTAGCTACAATACCTATGAGAAATAAATGTTTACGGTTTTTTTTTTTCATTAAAAATCATCTATCTGTGTTTGTCAGGGCCACATCTTTGTGGAGGTCACAGGGTAACTTGTAGTGTGAGTAATCTTTAATCATAGGGGTCTCTAGATCTGAACCCCAGTGGTCAGACTTCCTGGCAAATACCTTTACTCACTCAGCCTTCTTTCCAGCTCTAAGAATCTGTAGTTTACAAACTATCCAATTTATCACATTTTTGTGGTAGGAGCCAGAACAGACTAAAAGGAGAATCATTATTATATAAATGGTAGAAATTTACCATAATAACATTTTCTTGAAGTTTCTAGTTTAGGGCTCAATAACATTGCTCTGGCTTTGCATCAGTGAGACTCCTGACCACAAAACAAAGTCAAGAAGAGTAAAAAAGGCTTTTTCATTGTACTTGCCTCTTTATGTCTTTATTTCTAAGGTGGTGAAGTCCTCTTGGATTATTGCATAGTTATCATTGCTCTTGCTCCTGGCTCCCACAGTGGTTTTGTTCAGTGATGCAGTAGTTGCTGCCTAAGGATTGATGCTGCCAACCCTGATAAAGATGTCTAAGGATACTGAAAGCTTACAAACATTCTGCATCATGAAATCTCCTTGGCTGTGGATGAAGATATGCTGAAGCAAACTAAAACTGACAGCATCCTGGTTCTGCAAAAGATTTGGAGAGATTGTTTGATGTTCTATAAGTCCTTCTTTAGTCATTTGGGTTTAACTTTGTTTTCTCTTTGCCTCGTACACAGTTGTCATCATCATAATGCTACTATCTGTCATAGACTATTTTAATTGGTTTATAGAGGTCTCAGCTCCTCATTTCATCCTTATGACACTGGTGTAAGTATGACTTTGCAACTGCTCTGGATTTACATATTTAAAAATCTGAATCATACCAAGTAAAATGGTCTTGTGCAAAAACACATAGTTAAAATCAGTGCTGTTAGAAGGCCACAAGCAATGTAGCCTTATAGCTGGGCTGTGAAAGGTTCGATGTACGTGGTGAATTGATGAATGCATGACTATTGCCTTTATCCATCTGACGTAATCAACTATTTACAGCTGAGGTCCAAAGTCCTATGCAAGATAAATCTGTGTTATATCGTAAGTGACAGAGCTGGCATTTCACTTAGGCGATTTTGATTCCTTGTTTTGTTTCTTTTCCAATGTGCTGCAAGAACCCCTGTGCCTAATGCTTGCCTGGTGATTCCTTTTGCGCCGTGTGTGGTTTTCCTCTAGCCTGTACACCTTCGGTTCAATAGTGATCTAATACTTACAGTGTGGGCTTTAGAGTTTATTTGTTTTGGAGCAACCTAAAGGACATGATGGCTGGAACTAAATATAAGGTTGTAAATGCAGCAATGAAGCACATATTTTAGGCTGAGGGGATTTTATAGATGATGGCAAAATACAGCAAATGACTGGCAACCCTTGGCAGATCTGTAATGGATTGTCTAATTCTAAATGTTGTATGATATGTAAATTAACATAATGGGAGAGTAGGTTCATGCCAGTGGGGTCTAATATTTCTAATGAATCATACAACATTAGAGACCACCATAGCTTGAAACGTGAATTGATTTTGTGAATGCCCTGACTTAACAGTCATACGCAGGGCTATTGTTTTATACAAAACAGACAACTGGCTTTGCACAGAAAATGCTGCAGTGGCTGCTGCCTCCCTTGTTTCCTTAGAGCATCCTGTGATGTAAGTGGCCAGTACATCTTGTTGAATTGATTTGACTGGGGGAGAAACCACAGTATGGTGTGGTTTAAATGACTCATTCAGTCTCATGAAAGTGGTCTGTGTTAGAGCCAGAGTTAGCATTTGGATCTTCGATTTTGAATGCCATGCTTTGTATTAAGCCCCACGGTGTTCCAATATATCATTTGGTTCATTTAAACCACATGGATAATTCATTTTTCAACACCATGGTTATATGTCATCTTAACTGTCACTTCCATTAGTTCTTCACACACCTGCATGTAGCTTATGCCAGGCTCCACTCCTGGCTGCTTTGATACCATGAGTACTGCTCATTAGTCATGAAAACAGCAACAACAATGACCACCACCACAACAAAATAACACCCTCCACATTAACCACAACAGCCATTCTTTGTTCTGCCTACTGTGTTTTACTTCTGGTTTCTGCTTATGCGGCATTCAGTACCACTTCAGTTAAACCATGCCCTTCCGGTGGTCTTGGTTTCCGGTAGACTTTCAGAGCCTCTTCTATAGCACAATATGACCTATGTGTTTCTGTAGACTGGTACCTTGGAGAACTTACAATGCTTTAAGTGAGGTAACAAAAAAGTAGCTGTGAGATGCTGAGTATGATTCCATCTTCCTCATGACAGATTACCTCCTTTCAACTTATGTTCACCACAGTCACATTCTTAAGGAAAGAGAAACAAGGATGCAGATTCCCAAGGCCTCTTTCCATATGGTTCCTGTTTAGTCTCTACCAATGCAAGGCATTCTCATGAGATTTGGAAGGAAGTAAGAAGGAAAAGTAGAACATGGGAACGATTGATCTTGGGTTCAAACATTTCTGTATTCAACAACGTTTATTAAGATCAATGTATGGGGCTATTGTTTCTATTCTAGGGATATAAGCCCTATTCTTATACATTTATATTCTGTTGAGTGGTGAGTATGGAAACAACTCAGAAAATAAGAAGCTATAGAGGAAAAATCTTTATTTTTATTTATTATTCATTTTTCATTTTTTATTAGATATTTTCTTCATTTACCTTTCAAATGTTATCCCCAAAGTCTCCTATACCCTCACCCCTGCTCTGCTCCCCTTCCTACCCACTCCCATTTCTTGGCCCTGGTGTTCCCCTGTACTGGGTCATATAAACTTTGTAAGACCAAGGGGCCTCTGTTCCCAATGACGGCCGAATAGGCCATCCTCTGCTACATATGCAGCTAGAGACACAAGCTCTGGGTGTACTGGTTAGTTCATATTGTTGTTCCACCTATAGGGTTGCAG
>NC_034606.1:16622081-16623746 GCF_900095145.1 Mus pahari | reverse complement strand
TCACTCAGGATGATATTCTCCAGATACATCCATTTGCCTAAGAATTTCATAAATTCATTGTTTTTAATAGCTGAGTAGTACTCCATTGTGTAAATGTATCACATTTTCAGTATCCATTCCTCTGTTGAGGGACATCTGGGTTCTTTCCAGCTTCTGGTTATTATAAATACGGCTGCTATGAACATAGTGGAGCATGTATCCTCATTACAAGTTGGAACATCTTCTGGGTGTATGCCCAGGAGAGGAATTATTGGATCTTCTGGTAGTACAATGTCCAGAATTACCAGACTGGTTTCCAGAGCACAAGATTGCAATCCCACCAACAATGGAGGAGTGTTCCTCTTTCTCAACATCCTTGCCAGCATCTGCTGTCATGTGAATTTTCGATCTTAGCCATTCTGACTGGTATGAGGTGGAATCTCAGGGTTGTTTTGATTTGCATTTCCCTGATAGTTAAGGATGTGGAACATTTTTTCAAGTGCTTCTCAGCCCTTCAGTATTCCTCAGTTGAGAATTCTTTGTTTAGCTCTGTATCCCATTTTAATTGAGGTTATTTGAATTTCTGGAGTCCAGCTTCTTGAGTTCTTTGTATATATTGGATATTAGTCCCCTATCAGATTTTGGATTGGTAAAAATCCTTTCCCAATTTGTTGGTTGCGTTTTTGTCTTATTGACAGTGTCTTTTGCCTTACAGAAGCTTTGCAATTTTATGAGGTCCCATTTATCGATTCTTGATTTTCTAGCACAAGTCGTTGCTGTTCTGTTCAGGAATTTTTCCCCTGTACNCATATCTTCGAAGCTTTTCCCCACTTTCTCCTCTATAAAATTCAGTGTCTGGTTTTATGTGGAGGTCTTTCATCCACTTATTCTTGAGCTTTGTACAAGGAGATAAGAATGGATCAATTTGCATTCTTCTACAGGATAACCACCAGTTGTGACAGCACCTTTTGTTGAAAATGCTTTCTTTTTTCCACTGGATAGTTTTAGCTCCCTTGTCAAAGATCAAGTGATCATAGGTGTGTGGGTTCATTTGTGGGTCTTCAATTCTATTCCATTGATCTACCTGTCTGTCAGTGTACCAGTATCATGTAGTTTTTAATCAAAATTGCTCTGTAGTAAAGCTTGAGGTCAGGCATGGTGATTCCACCAGAGGTTCTTTTATTGTTGAGAATATTTTTTGCTATAGTATTTTTTTTTTTTGTTATTCCCGCTGAATTTGCAAATTGCCCTTTCAAACTCAGAGAATTGAGTTGGAATTTTGTTGGAAATTGCATAGAATCTGTAGATTGCTATCTGGAGGATTGCCAATTTGTCTATATTAATCTTGCCAATCCATTAGCATGAGAGATATTTCCATCTTCTGAGATCTTCTTTGATTTCTTTCTTCAGAGACTTGAAGATCTTTTCATACAGATCTTTTACTTCCTTTTTAGAGTCACACCAAGGTATTTTATATTTTTTGTGACTATTGTGAAGAGTGTTGTTTCCCTAATTTCTTTCTCATCCTGTTTATCCTGTGTAGAGATAGGCCATTGATTTGTTTGAGTTAATTTTATATCCAGCTACTGCTCTGAAGCTGTTTATCAGGTTTAGGAATATTCTGGTGGAATTTTTAGGGTTACTTATATATATACTGTCATTGTCATATGCAAATAAAGATATTTT
>NC_034606.1:16611965-16621454 GCF_900095145.1 Mus pahari | reverse complement strand
GGAGACTATTAATGACTGCTTCTATTTCTTTAGGGGAAGTAAGACTGTTAAGATCATTAATCTGACCCTGTTTTTACTTTGGTAGCTGGTATCTCTTTAGGAAGTAGTCCATTTCATCCAGGTTTTCCAGTTTTGTAGAATATAGCCTTTTGTAGTAGGATCTGATGATGTTTTGGATTTCCTCAGGTTCTGTTGTTATGTCTCCCTTTCCTTTTTTCATTTTGTTAAATAGGATACTGTCCCTGTGCCCTCTAGTGAGTCTGGCTAAGGGTTGATCTATCTTGTTGATTTTCTCAACAAAGCAGATCCTGGTTTTGTTGATTCTTTGAATAGTTCTTTTTGTTTCCACTTGGTTGATTTCAGACCTAATTTTGATTATTCTCTGCTGTCTACTTCTCTTGGTTGAACTTGCTTCCTTTCGTTCTAGAGCTTCTAGGTGTGCTGTCAAGCTGCTAGTGTATACTCTCTCTAGGTTGGTTTTGGAGGCACTCAGGGATATGAGTTTTCCTCTTAGGACTTCTTTCATTGTGTCCCAAAAGTTTGGGTATGTTGTGGCTTCATTTTCATTAAACTCTAAAAAGTCTTTAATTTCTTTATTTCTTCCTTGACTAAGGTATTATTGAGTAGAGTATTATTCAGTTTCCATGTGAATGTTGGCTTTCTATTATTTTTGTTGTTATTGAAGATCAGCCTTAGTCCGTGGTGATCTGATAGGGTACATGGGATAATTTCAGTATTTTTGTATCTGTTGAGGCCTGTTCTTTTACAGGTCAATTTATGGTCAATTTTGGAGAAGGTATCATGAGGTGCTGAGAGGAAAGTTTATCCTTTTGTTTTAGGATAAAATGTTTTGTAGATATCTATTAAATCCATTTGTTTCATAAGTTCTGTTAGTTTCAATGTATCTCATTTTAGTTTCTGTTTCTATGATATGTCCATTGATGAGAGTGGGATGTTGAAGTCTCCCACTATTACTGTGTGAGTTGCAATGTGTGGTTTGAGCTTTACTAAAGTTTATTTAATGAATGTGGCTTCCCTTGCATTTGGAGCATAGACATTAAGAATTGAGAGTTCATCTTGGAAGATTTTACTTTTGAGGAGTATGAAGTGCCCCTCTTTTTCCTTTTTGATAACTTTGGGTTGGTAGTCGAGTTTATTCGATATTAGAATGGCTACTGCAGCTTGTTTCTTCAGACTGTTTGCTTGAAAAATTGTTTTCTGGCCTTTAGTTCTGAGGTAGTATCTGTCTTTGTCCCTGAGGTGGGTTTCCTGCAAGCAGCAAAATGTTGGGTCTTATTTGTGTAGCCAATCTGTAAGTCTATGTCTTTTTATTGGGGAATTGAGTCCATTGATGTTAAGAGATATTAAAGTAAAGTAAATGTTGCTTCCTGTTATTTTTGTTGTTAAAGTTGGGATTCTGTTCTTGTGGCTATCTTCTTTTAGGTTTGTTGAAGGATGAGTTTCTTGCTTTTCCTAGGGTGTAGTTTCCGTCTTTTTGTTGGTGTTTTCCCTTTATTATCCTTTGAAGGGCTGGATTCATGGAAAGATACTGTGTAAATTTGGTTTCATCATGGAATACTTTGGTTTCTCCATCTATGGTAATTGAGAGTTTAGCTGGGTAGAGTAGCCTGGGCTGGCATTTGTGTTATCTTAGGGTCTGTATCACGTCTGTCCAGGATCTTCTGGCTTTCATAGACTCTGATGAGAAATCTGGTTTAATTCTTATAGGCCTGCCTTCATATGTTACTTGACCTTTTCCCCTTACTGCTTTTAATATTCTGCCTTCATTTAGTGCATTTGTTGTTCTGATTATTATGTGTAAGGAAGAATTTCTTTTCTGATCCAGTCTATTTGGAGTTCTGTAGGCTTTTTGTATATTCATGGGCATCTCTTTCTTTATGTATGGAATGTTTTCTTCTATAATTTTGTTGAAGATATTTGCTGGCCCTTTAAGTTGAAAATCTTCATTGTCATCTACTCCTATTATCTGTAGGTTTGTTCTTCTCATTGTGTCCTGGATTTTCTGGATGTTTTGAGTTAGAATCTTTTTGCATTTTGCATTTTCTTTGATTGTTGTGTCCATGTTCCCTATGGAATCTTCTGCACCTGTGATTCTCTCTTCCATCTCTTGTATTCTGTTGCTGATGCTTGCATCTGTTGTTCCTTATTTCTTTCCTAGGGTTTCTATATCGAGTTGTCTCCCTTTGGGTTTTCTTTATAGTTTCTACTTCCATTTTTAGATCTTGGATGGTTTTGTTCAATTCCATGCACTGGTTGATTTTGTTTTCCTGTAATTCTTTACGGGATTTTTGTGTTTCTTCTTTAATGACTTCTACCTGTTTAGCAGTGCTTGCCTGTAGTTCTTTAAGGACTTCTGTTTAGCAGTGTTCTCTTTTATTTCTTTAATTGAGTTATTAATGTCCTTCTTAAAATCTTCTACCACCATCATGAGATATGATTTTAAATCTAAGTCTTGCTTTTCTGGTGTGTTGGGGTATNCAGGACTCGCTGTGGTGGGCATACTGGGTTCTGATGATGCCCTGTGTTCTTGGATTCTGTTAGTGAGATTGTTATGTTTGCCTTTCACCATATTGTAATCTCTGGTGTTAATGTTCAAGCTGTCTCTGGCTGGAGCTTGATCCTCCTGTGATTCTATTAGCCTCTGTCAGCACTCCTGGGAGTCTAACTCTAACCTGAGTTCCAGTGGTCAGAGCACAATCTGCAGGCAAGCTCTTCTCTTACAGGGCAGGTGTCCAGAAGTCTGGAGCTGCGATTCACCTCCTGAGTCCTGGGATCAGAGCCCTTCCTGTAGGCCGACTCTCCTCTTGCAAGGAAGGTGCTCAGGGGTCTCAGTCTCAGCTCTGCCTCATGGCTGAGGATAAAGGCCTAAGGATACCCTGTCCAAAAAGTTCTGTGGCTTCTGTATTCCACGTGTTCTCTGGTGATCACAAGGTTCCGCATGTTGTAGGGGGTCCTGCAGTGTGGAGAGTCCTCTGGGGCCCTTGACACCCTAGACCAGGTTCCTGCAGAAGATGGTGGGGCTGGCCCTGATGGGAATGGATCCCAGCCTCTGGTTGGGTGGGGTTCCTTTGTCCCTGTTCCTGCTGGCACAAGACCCTCTGCGATTCTTTGGAGTTGATGTTGCGTTCCACTCACCTGTGATCCCGAGGTCATGGGTGTGCTAGGTGTCCTGTGGCATTGAGAGTCCTCTGGGGCTGTTGACGCACTCTTGCTGGATTCAGGCAGAAGATCAGGAAAAATCTTTTTAAAAAAAATATTCTAAAATACTACAGGATAGACCAAAGCTTACTTTTTTCATGAAAATTCTAATTTATCTAAAACTTTATGGATTTTTAGTAGTTTGAAATTAAGATATAACTGCATTATTTCTCATTTCCTTTTTATCTTTCTGGTCCCTTGATTTCTCTCAAATTCCTTGCCTGTTTTCTAATTTCTGTTAAAAATCATGGTCAGAGGACAACCAAAGGTGTCAGTACTTGCCTTCCGTATTTCTTGAGACAAGGTGGTTTCTTTCTTCCTGCTGCATACATATACTCCATAGTAGCTGTCCTAAAGCTTCAGGTTATTCTATTCTCTTGTCTCTAGTACCCATCTCACCACAGGATGTTTGAGATTACAAGTGCAAAGAAATGCACTCTGAGTTTACTTAAGTGTGAGGTTCTCTATTACAACATTCATTTCTGAGAAGGATGCATAATTAAGAAATACTAAATCTTGTTCTTAAGAGGTTATGTTTCCACTTAATAGTTTTAATCCCTAAAAATCATATTAATTTCTTTCATATATATGTAATATATAAAATATATTTTGACCTTATCTACCCTCTACCATATTTTTCAATCCCTCTTTCCAACAGATGCTTATATATCCACTCTAAATTCATTGCTACATTTATTATAGATATTTATGACAGTGATAGATATATAGATATAGATATAGATATAGATATAGATATAGATATAGATATAGATATAGATATAGATATAGATATAGATATAGATATGTCTTTGTTTTAGACAAAGTCTTAATAAAGTAACCCTGGCTGACCTAGAACTCGTGCAAACCAGGGTGATCTCAAACACAAAGAGAACAACCTGCCTCTACCTTCTTAGTGTTAGAAGTTGTAAAGTTCTCCATCATGTCCTGCCATTAGTGATTTATTTTATAACCCACTGACATCTATGTACATATGTTTTGGGCTATCCAATGCAACCCAGGGATCTACTAGAAGGCACACCCTCCCCCTCCAAACACACACAAAAAAACTTTCTACTCCAGCACATATTAACTGCAAATAACTATATTTTTCCACATCCTTAGTAAAAGAATGGTTTACATGATTCTTTCTGCCCCTGCAACAATGGTCCTCAGTAAGAAATGGCTTTAGGATGTTATCAACCCCATCTGTGCCAGTATTTGGTCTGGCCTGATTCTGTATAGGTTGTGTCAAGGTGCTATAAGCCTATGAGTAACATAGCCTTGCCATGTCTAGAAGGCAGCGTTTCACAGGATTCTCCCTCACCCTCCAGGTCTCATATCTTTTCTGTAAGTTCTTGTACAGCTTTGGTGATAGTGAGGGTCTTAAAACAAATGTCATTTTTGTGTCTGACTGCTCACTTTCTTAGTCTCAGTACTTAAGCCAGTTCTACATTTCTCTACTGATTATTGCCTACTGGGAGAAGAAACTTCTCTCAGGAACCTGAAGAGTAGTCTAGGTCTATGGGAATAAACATAAACATTTAGGATATAAATTAAAGTATGAGCTTTTAGCAAAATAATGTACTATCAACTTATATATGGCCTACATCCAAAATAAGTAATGTTTGCACCTTTAGGGACTTGTCATTTAGTTATGGTGGGTAATCAAGAACAATGACTTATTGTTTTAGAAGATCTTGTTTTAGAAATCTCTGGAGAATTCCTGGTTAAGTACTTGAAGTAGGGGGTGGGGTTAGCATTGGGGAATTGACACCCATAGTGGGCCTTCTAATGGAAAATGGGGAGAATGACTTATGTGAGGGGGTACTGGGAGGAGAGGAAGGATGGATATTGTGTTGTAAAGTGAATAACTAAAAATTTTAATTAAAAAAAAAAAACAAACTCTTAAGGCGCTATCCCATCCCCTTTAGTGAGATTGCCATTTAACTTCTAGGGAGAACATGGGCTATGCATGCAGGGTGATTTATTCAGGACACATATTTTACTTTAGTTGTATTTTGAATTAGCTTACTCCTTAATGGAATTACATAAGGCTTTTCACATATGCCTAGATTTGGTGAAGTGATCAATCCATTAATTTTATCATCCATTTGCCACCGTCTCCATTTAATTCTTCATTTCTCATAGTTTTATCCTTCTTACTATCATTTAGCACTTATTCTACAGTTCTGATAATCAATACTTTTTATTTTGGGTTGCTTGGTAACAAGTATCCATTTTACTTTGGGTTAGCCCTTCCCTTCAGTCCGTCATATTCTCTGAACATCTATGTCCCTTCCTGTGTACCTATAACTCTATTCCTGGTATTTTACCTCTATGCTCCAATACTACTGATAATATACTCTTTATCTCAAGAAGGCTCTTTATAATTTCCTCACTTCCATTTATGCTCCAAGTTAAACACTCAAAACCAAAGATCTAAGTTGATTCAATTTCTTGGCTATTATGAATAAAGCAGCAATGAATTGGAACTAGCAACTGTCTGTGTATTAGGATATTAGAATATATATATATATATATATATATATATATATATATATATTAGAATGGATACACACACACACATACACACACACACACGCACACACACACACACACACACACACACACACACACACACACNCACACACACACACACACACACACACACACACACACACACACATACGTGCCTGGGAGTTCTATAACTGGACAATAAGTCATATGTCTCTTCATTTTGAGAACTCTCTTCTGATTTCCAAATGGAAATGAAACTTTATAGTCCTGACAACTGAGAATAAGAGTTATTTTTTTGCAACATTTAGATTGGCATTTTTTGTTACTTGAATTCCCAATGATATCTATTCTGATTCCGATGAGCTGGAGTCTTTGTTTTAATTTGTATTTCATTGACAGATAAGGATATTAAGCAGTGTTTAAAGTGTTTCCTGGTCATTTGCCTTTATTCTTTTGAGAATCTTCTTTTCAGTGAATCATCAATTTTTTTTTTTTTGAAGGAGAAATATTTTTTTTTATTATTATTTTCTTTATTTACATTTCAAATGCTAAGCAGGGAATTTGGGCCTATGACTTCCTAGCAGTACAGACACATACACAAGATTTGTACGCATCCAAGTCAGACAAAATTCTGACTTGGATGCGTACAAATCCAGCCTGGAGAGATGAGGTGGTCAAAAGGCTCAATCCTTGCTAAGGAGCTATTAGCAGTTGATAGCTGTAAAGAGAAGGAGAATCAAATTTCCTTAGGACTAAGGCCTCAGGTGGATAGACCTCCCTAAAGTGAAGACAAAGTAAGGAATGAACTGAAGTTGATGTACTAACAATGGAAGTCCACACAGAGCTTGGTGAGTATGAAGTGGGGTTGGATCTGAGAGGAATGAGAGGGGAGATAAATATAACCTAAATATAGTCTAAATGCTCAATTACTAGTTAAAAATGAGAGGGGGCTAGGGAAGGAAGAATGCTGAATGAGAAAACAAGATGAGTTTCAAATCCTATTCACTCAGAAGTTTGCAACTCTGGCCAAATTACCCTTGACCCATCTAAATCTGGTTTTACCAATCCTGCTTATGGAATTTTAAATTTACAGGTTTCTTGGTCTAAAGAATTGACCTAACTCAGATAAATTACTCAGTAGAGTTCAAAGAACTTCATGAAGACACACCAACTAAAGGGTATTGTTGCAGGAAATATTAAAAATGTGAACCTGCCAACTATTCCCATAGTTGGACCATGATCCCGTACTCCTGACACTGCCAACTCCCTGGAGCTAGCCCCATGCCAATTGGTGGTCTCTCAGTCCACAGTCAGCCATGGCTGGTCATCTTAACACCTATTTACCCGGTATAATCAAGACTCCTAAGCTTATAGTTAACCAAATAGATTTATGTATCAATAAAATCACAATTTACAAGATGCCAATACAATAATTTGAGTGTCAATTGATAATGATAAAGCTTTAACCCAAATATTCTAACCTTTTGATAACTCCACAGCAGCCTCCATAAGATAATAAAGAAAAATGTAACACATGTATTAATTTAGAAGATTTTTCTTTAACATATGTGATGGTAGAATTTTACCAGAGTAATTAAGCTTAACACTTTTGAATATCTGTAGGTAGAATTTAAAAATGGCCAAAATGTACCTCTTAAATTGGGATATGTACATCTTAAATTTAAGTATCAAGTTAATTATTTAATTTATTAGAAAATTCCATTTATTTTGAATTTTATTCTAGAGATATATTATTTAAGATATAACTAACATCAGTAATATAATAAAAGTACTCACAAATACTTTGCATTTTTAAATTTTTCTTTGATATAATATCTTATATTTGTATAATAACATCCAAATCACCCATGTGTGTGGTTTCTTGTTTATTGAACATAAACCATCAATCAACAAATACACAATTAGTTTATTTTCATGATATGGCAGACAATGAAAACGCTTGAATAGCAGTGGTTTCCAACTGGATATGTTTGTACCATAAATGTATGTATGAATTTTTTTATTTATATAGCAGGAAAAATATGATCAAATAATATTAACATTTGGGTTAACACTGAAAATTCATACTTTTGGCTTTTATAGGGTCCAAGGTATTTATTCTCTGGATCAAGATTAGAATTTTGATGCTTTGGGGGAGTTTTGCTGAGTCCTGTAAGTGGACTTTTGGACCATTTATCTTAGACTTAGCAGACTCTAGCATGCCACTGTATGACATTAGAGTGAATAATTTGCTAGCAGCCAACATTCATATTTTTGTGTGTACTCCAATATACATACTTGTTTCAGTAAGTATTGAAAATCAAACTTCTGAGTGTCTGGAAGGAAGGTTAGCAAGCACGTAAAGACATACTTCAGCTTACTTTTTGTCACTCTATAGGAGCAATGCTTTTTATTAAATTACATTCTTGTACTTCCGTTTGTCATTGATTTGCAGACTTTGAAATCAGGAAAATTTACAATCAATGGAGTGTGTGTATGTGTGTGTGTGTGTGTGTGTGTGTGTGTGTGTGTGTGTGTGTGTGTGTGAAGAGATAATTTAATGGTACTCTGCTTTGTCTATAAAGATACAATGTATGTTTATAAAGATACTATGTATAAAAATACAAGATTATTGGCTAAGATTTTAAATTTTGTTCATTCTGTCACCTGGTGATGCAAAAAACTTCCAATTACTTCTCTACATTAATATTTAGTTTAAACCTTGCTAGTCTTTTTTTTTTTTTTTTTTTTTTCTGTCCTATGATGGTTCTTTATTTTTCAATCCTGGTTGATTTAAAATAATAATAATAATAATAATAATAATAATAATAATAATAATAATCACACACAGTGAAATTTGGAACTATTCTCATGTATGTACCCCAACACCATTCATCTTGTAAATAAATTGTTCTTCACCTTGGGTAGAGTAAAGCCCACTAGCATTAAGATAAACTTGTTTGAGACACAGCACATGAAGACTAAGTAACATATTTTTAAAATTTATTTTGTGCATATGCATATGCATAAATATGAATTATTCCACTGTTGCCCTGATAATTAAGGTTGAGGTCTGCCATTGTCTGGATAGCCTTCTGGGCTTAGAAGAAAATGGAAGATTCCTGTTACTATCAGGACTCCCCATTCTCTAACCTTGTCTGGGGAGTTCAAAAATTCCTACACACCTCTACCTGAATACTATCACAGAACCTTGGTTAAGATTATAGATTCAACTTCCTTTCTCTTGATAAGAACCTATTCAGCTAGAATCTGAGTTTCCTGGAATGCCTCTCTATGCTAATGAGGCATTTTGGTACCTTAAGCCTTTAGCCAATTATCATCACCTCTGCTCCACTTGCCTTCATGGATCAATATTGACCAATAATCCTTCGGTCAAGGATTATCATTTTAAATCAACCAGGATTGAAAAATCCTGTACACATGGAAGTCAAAGGAGGACACTGATTGTTCTATTACATCATTCTCTGATTTATTCCTTTTTAATAGGATCTTTGACTAAACCTTGATCTATACTGACAGCCAGAAAAACCAAGTGATTTTCAGGTTTGCCCACTGATAGTGTTAGAATTACAGCCGCATGTAAGTCTTTGTCTAGTCTTTTTAAAATTTAATATCCATCATCTGCCTATCTATCCATCATCTATCTATCATCTATCTATCTATCATCTATCTATCTATCTATCTATCTATCTATCTATCTATCTATCTATCTATCTATCTATCTATCTATCT